>NW_017803603.1:266638-271638 GCF_001625305.1 Branchiostoma belcheri | reverse complement strand
GTGCGTTTGTGTGTGTGTGTACATGTGTGTGCACATGTGTACATGTGTGCACCTGTGTGTGTGTAGTTTGCGTGTGTATGTGTGTGTGTGTGCACGTGTGCATGTGTGTGTGTTTGTGTGTGTGTTTGTGTGCATGTTCATGTGCATGTGCGTGTGTAAGTACATTTGTGTGTGTGTGTGTGTCTGTTGGTGCTTGCGTGTGTGTTTGTGTGTGTGTGTTTGTGTGTGTTTGTTCGTGTATGTTTGTGTGTGTGTGTGTGTTTGTTCGTGTGTGTTTGTGTGTGTATGTGTGTATGGGTTTGTGTGTGTGTGTGTGTGTGTGTATACACATATATGTGTATGGGTTCGTGTGTGTGTGTGTGTGCACGCGCGAGTGCGTGTGTGTAGTGTGTGTGTGTGTGTGTTTGTGTGCGTGAGTGTGTGTGTGCATGTGTGTGTGTGTGCATGTGTGTGTGTTTGTGTGCGTGAGTGTGTGTGTGTGCATGTGTGTGTGTGCATGTGTGTGTGCATGTGTCTCTGTGCGTGTGTTTGTTTGTGTGTCGTCACCTTTCCTCCCAGGCCTGCCTTCCTGCGGCCCGTTCCTGTCCGCCACCCACACGATGAGGATGTAGAGGTAGATGACGGCGAGCACGCAGACCTCGGAGCTGGCGCCCAGCGCGTCGTGCAGGCTGTGGTACAGCGGGATGAAGTGCGTCGCAACAGCCGTTGGGAACGTCAGGAGGGCTGTGAGCAGGACAGCGGCGGCCTCCTGGAGGAAACTGTTAAAACAAGAAATCATATAAAAATCTGGTGTGCTGTGGTTTTACTCACTCACTCACTCACTCACTATCAGTGTTTAGATTATTCTGCTGCCGGTTTCCCTGTCCCAGGGGTGGGCAGCAGTCGGCTGTTCTGGACACCACGCTAGCTCTGTCCTGTGGGTCTGTACTGGACAGACCACACTCCTTGATGGCCTCTAAATCATGAGGTTGCATAACAGTAGTGGGCTCCTGAAGGAAACCAGTGAAACAACAGTTAAGTCAAGAGATTGCAGATGCAGATTTGAAGTGCGACTGCTGTCGGAAACGTCAGGAGAGCTGTGAGCAGGACGGCTGCGGCCTCCTGGAGGAAACTGGGGAAACAACACAGAATCTGGTAAAAGAGCATGTAAACTGGACAGTGCTTCCTATCTTATGCTCAAAAATCCATGTGAATAAAATAAATAAACTGGTAAAACAACACGGGCATCATAGGCAAAAACTACTGGACAGGATTGCAGTCCTTAGAAGGGAGTGGTAAGTTGTCGAAAGGAGGCTAGTTAGAAGGATGGTAGGGGCCTCCTGAAGGAAACTGGGATAATAACACAGAAATCATGTAAAAAATTCTGTGTGCTGTGGTCTGGTCATGAGGTTGGATAGCCTTCTGAAGAAAACTGGTGAAAAAAACACAGATCGAGAGGTCACAGGTTCGAACCCTGGCTAGAAGCTGGGCTAGTGTGTTATGCCGAAAGGCGGTTATGCCGGCTACACAGATACAGATACAGAAGCTGTGTACCTGGGAGAGGTGCTGAACATGACTATCCTCACTCTACCCAGGTGTAAAATGGGAACCTGACTTGGCAATGTGAGGCTCTGCACTCTGAGGTTGTATGCTACAAACTAACAACAAAGCAGACAGATAAAGACACCATACCCACCTCCCAGTCTGGTACATGTTTTTTCCTGTGATCCACTTGTGGGTCCCAAAGAACAGAAGAGTGAAGGCAGAGGAGAAGGTAAGCCGAAACAGAGTACTGGCAAAAGGGACCTGGAAACATATAAACAGCAACTATAAGTTTGCTTATTTGAACCAGACTCTATATTCATGAGAAGCTCAAATGACCCGTTGAGGTTTACGTCATTTAAATTCCTAATAGATCCATACACATAATACATGTATTTTAGACATAAATGATACAAAAAACATACATATACAGAGCATTACAAGAGTGAAAGCTGGTATATGCTATATGAGTCGTGTCCATTTGTTTTGGTTGTTTCTGATTTCTGTTACTTTAACAAAAGTATTTTCAGACATTAAACAAAAAACTTGGCCTCAAGAATCAGGCAAAGTATCAAAGGAAAAATGGTTGATGAGGAGGAGTGGATGCTTCAAACAATGGGCTGAAAAAAAACACACACCCAAAAGTGTCTCTCGTAGATGTTAGGATCCGTGTCGTGCCAGGTCCACCACAGGAGTTTGATCCCGACGATGTCGTACACGTGGTAGAACACACAGTCCGCTAGCCCTGCCGCGTACGCCGTAGGGAAGATCCCGAGCTTCAGCCGACTGGCAGCAACCGTCGAGACGTAGTGGATCACCGGGTCTGGAATTATACACGGATCAACGTCACCAATCATGGCTTACATTCATTTTTGGTCATTTAGGTGCACAGAAAACAAATTTGGGCAAACAACATAAGATAAAGTTGTCGTAGAATGTCAGGAAAACCTAATTACAAATATATAAAATTATACTGCCCAGTTCAGAGCCTAAATCTTAAGTTCTATTGCTAACTTTAGAATTCTAAGCATTATGCAATAAAGTCTTCATTATTTTACATGAATATACTCACTATAATCATATCATATCATATAATATAATAGTGTACAATTAGATAACCTTAAACAAAGACATGTATACATGTGCATTGGTGCATCAAAGTAAGATACTGGCAGCAGGTACACAGCACCATTCTGTACTCACAGATGCACATGATGTAGAGCGGCAGCCTCCTGCCCAGCATCATGATGGAGGACTGGGCGTGCCAGAAGTTGTCGATCTCCGGGATCCAATACGCGAGCATCTCGGACCAAAGACCGTGGAACAGCGCCGCGAACCACATGTTCCGGTAACGGCCGCCTCTCCGCATGGCTGTAAGAAACATCATTACTACAATGTACAACATTAGATAGCTACCAACACAAATGAACAACAGAGTTAACTATTTATGAGATCATCCTGGACACAAGACTGTGGAACAGCACCACAAACCACATGTTCTGGTAACGTTCCGCATGGCTGGGTGTGTTTGGGTGGGGGGATGGAGAAAGTACATTAATAAAAGGAATTTGACCAGGGTTGGACAAGTCCCATTGCCCACTTGCCCAGGGCAAGTGAAAGTACTGTTCGGGCAAGTGAATATCCCTCTGTACTTGCCCGATTGGGCAAGTAAATTTTTTGGATGCCAAGTATAGCCGCTATGGTGTTTGGAGCAAAATTACTCATCATTTTGCCATATTGATATTATATTAATGCCCTTTTGTCAGAAAATCCATTGCAAGTCTCAAACCGCCTTATTTTGATAAATTAAGCATGTAGCATTATAAAGTCTAAAATGAAATAATTTCCTTGCTGGTAGTAAAAATGCATAAAAATGTATATTTCGGGCAAGTGAAAAGTTGGTTCGGGCAAGTGAAAATGACCATGTACTTGCCCAATAGGGCAAGTGGATTTTTGACAACTTGTCCAACCCTGTTGACTTTATTCAAATTGCAACACCAAAATTCAATTTGTAAAACAGACGTTTGTCATCACACAAGAAGTTCAAACAAGAGCTACTAAAGCACATGAGGGACATGAATTTAGCACAATTATTACGTTACACATTTGTCTCTTTTGAATAACTGTCTGTAATGTTAGTGTATCTTTATATAATTGTTGATATATTGTAATGTTTTATGTACTCCACTCTCTTCTGGAAGAATAGCTGTCACCCATGGGTGGGCAGCTAAAGGACAGTTATTCCATGATAAACCACAACACATTTAAACAATACCACTAAATTGTTGCAACTTTCCTCACCGTGCATGAAAGTGAGCACTGCCATCGGGTAGATAGCCAGCTCAGCCACCAGGAAGTTGGCATGCTTCTCATAGATGTCCAGTGGGCTGCGGAATGCAATCCACCAAGACTGGAAAATAAATGGAGAAAACATCACATACTATTTCTCTTGTGAAAAACAACTAAAGGTTGCCAATAACTCTGCAACCATAAGAGCAATTTTGGAAAATCCACCATACATTTTAAAATATATTAAAATACCTTTTTCTATATTTGTGGTAGTGACAGTTAATTTAGGAGTACTTATTAGTGCTGCATTTGTATGTTGATTTGTTGGTTTGTGAAAAAAATAATAACTGTACATCTTTTTGTGGAAGTTGCACCAAAAAAACTAAATTGTGATTGATACCTGAATTCAGATCTAGGCATAAATTTCCATGCAAGGATTTTTCTCCCCATTGGTAAATATGACATTCCCCTTCTCCCTACTAAACTAAAGGTGGGGACGTTTACAACAATGTTACCTATGACACTAGATTTGTACTTGCATATAGTTATGTGGCTATTATTAGTAACAACATCATTTGGACAAGTGTTTGCTAGCACTGTTAGCCTGAAACCCAGCCATGTTACATGTAGCTTTGGGGCATTTTGACCAATGAGAGAATGGCTGCATGTGTGAACAATATTTGCATGTATATATTTATTTTGCATCTCTAAGTTTTGACTGAGGTTAATGCGGCTATGGGCTTGGTCTAATGTAATATTCTTCAATGGTTTGAGTTTCAAATACCTAATCATTTACTACGAAACTTTGTCGTCTTTGTACAAGGCTTCTAAACTGTAGGTCCCTCCCTACCAACAGCTGTAAAGACAAATAAATTTGTTAGAGACCAAACCCCCATGCACACGCTTTGGGGCCAGAAAGGGTAAGCCCATCAAGGTAGCCCTCAAGCCCTTGGCCTGGCCTATCATTTCTGGATACCCTAGGTCCCTAATGCGGTTGGAATTTAGGCTATACCAGTAAGTAATATCTTAGGTTATCAGTCATGTGTTTGGATAACCGTTCAGGGAGTACTATAAGTCCTAAGGTCCACCAGATAAGGTTTGATTTTCTGGCCCAGCTACATTTGTTTGCATCACATAGAAATGGGGTGATCTTTGTTTGCACAAATGGTAAGTTCACGTACGCATAATAT
>NW_017803603.1:264068-266618 GCF_001625305.1 Branchiostoma belcheri | reverse complement strand
GGGTGGGGAAAGCTTACAACAATGTTACCTATGACACTAGATTTGTACTTGCACAGTCGTGTGGCTATTATTAGTAACGACGTCATTTGGACAAGTGTTTGCTGGCACAGTTAGCCTGAAACCCAGCCATGCTAATTTCGTGGCATTCCAATATGTCTGTCCAAATATCTGCATTTAACGTGTTGGATGTTTCTATTTTGCATTTAACCATTACATATTTTTTAACAGAGGTGGATGGGCTATGGGCTTGTTCTATGATTGTAATGTTCTTCAACGGTTTGACTTTCAAATATCATTTACTACAAAATCAAACTTTGTTCTCTTTGTACAAGGCTGAGTGTAGGTCCCTAAACACGGCTGGAATTTAGGCTATACCAGTAAGTAATACCTTGGGTTATCAGTCATGTGTTTGGATAACCGTTCAGGGAGTACTATAAGTCCTAAGGTCCACCAGATAAGGTCAATGGTTTGTACTTGCATATAGATGTGTGGTTATTATTAGTAACGATATCATTTGGACAAGTGTTTGCTAGCACACTGTTAGCCTGAAACCCAGCCATCTTACATATAGCTTTGGGGCATTTTGACCAATGAGAGAATGGCTGCATGTGTGAACAATATTTGCATGTATATATTTATTTTGCATCTCTAAGTTTTGACTGAGGTTAATGCGGCTATGGGCTTGGTCTAATGTAATATTCTTCAATGGTTTGAGTTTCAAATACCTAATCATTTACTACGAAACTTTGTCGTCTTTGTACAAGGCTTCTAAACTGTAGGTCCCTCCCTACCAACAGCTGTAAAGACAAATAAATTTGTTAGAGACCAAACCCCCATGCACACGCTTTGGGGCCAGAAAGGGTAAGCCCATCAAGGTAGCCCTAGCCCTTAGCCTGGCCTACAGGGTATCATTTCCGGATACCCTAGGTCCCTAATGCGGTTGGAATTTAGGCTATACCAGTAAGTAATACCTTAGGTTATCAGTCATGTGTTTGGATAACCGTTCAGGGGTCCTAAGGTCCACCAGATAAGGTTCGGTTTGAACATTTTGCTGATCCAGCTACATTTCTTTGTTTTGCATAGAAATGGGGTGATCCCTGTTTGCACAAATGGTAAGTTAACGTACACATAATATCATATGGGTCCTAAGGTCCAACAGATAAGGTTTGATTTTCTGGCCGAGCTACATTTGTTTTCATCACATATAGAAATGGGGTGATCTTTGTTTGCACAATTTGGTATTGAACACGTACACATAATAGAATTACCATTTATAGCAAGACTATGCATTAACATTATAATACAGTAAAAATGCGGTGATCACAAACATAGGAGGTGTGGCCTACTTAATTAATGATGGAAAATAATTATTAACTTTTTAATTAACCACAAACCAACAATCCAACCACTGCTAGTAAAATAAAATCCTGCATTATGAGTTACCTTATAGCACTTTTCGTTACATTCTATTACTAATTCCCTAAAATAGTCCAAATTTTTATTGGCACTATCGTAAAACAAGACTATTTTGTCACCACGCCCACCCCCCACCCCCAAACTGGTTAATATATTATATAACAGGTAGCGACTGTACTCGAAAAAAAAAACACGGCTTTCTCAATATCAGCTTACCTCCGTTAACTCCTTTTCCACCATGTCTGGAAGATTTCACGACTTTAAAACGTTTTTAAAACGATCCGCTTCAAAAACTGGGGGATCCCGCCTCCGGCCGGTCAGCGTCAAGAGGGGGTAAAGGTCAAAGGTTGAATGGCAATGTCTGATACACCACATAGTGTGTCGATGTACCGATGATCTTGTAAAGTAGAGGCACGGAACCTGTTTGGTACTAGTATTGCTGTATACTCCATAATTGTCCGTTTGAAAAGCATCCACCAAGCGTAATCAATACAAAGAAAATAGCAAGGAAATTCAATTAACAAAGTAAAGTTGTCGATTTCTAAATAGTGTTCTTTTACAACGATGTATTTTTGCGATAGGACGGAATAACAATTATCGTATACATACTAGAATTTATAAACTAATCTTGCTTTAACGAAGGCTAGATATGCACAAGAAAAGTCACGTTGCACCATAGCTATAAAAAAAGTGACATGCTACACCTTAAGCATTCTGTTTAATCTCAAGCTTTACGCTAAAGTTTAAATTTGATGGGAGAAAAACATAAGCTGGAGCAAATTAGAGTCCTTAATCTGCATTCCCGTCTTGAATCTCTTAGGCTCTTCCAGTTATCAGGAACAGTAAAGATACAGGAGACATTGTTTCTTATCACAATCTTACGGAATGTGGTCAAATAGTCATCAGTAAGGGTTAACATGATCCATTTCTAAAAGGATTAAAAGTAGTGCTGCGGACCGGTTCACTGGACTTGGATCCGGACTTGTAAGAATGTTGAGGTTCAAGTCCAAAAAAACCTAAAAGTCAAGAACCGAGTCCGGACTTATAACCATACAAGACCATTTCACATACCCCTTTTCTTTCCAAACCACCTAAAACCTTCCGTAGATTGTAAAATCTTTGCTGCAAAATGAA
>NW_017803603.1:257184-264048 GCF_001625305.1 Branchiostoma belcheri | reverse complement strand
ATACCTAATCATTTACTACGAAACTTTGTCGTCTTTGTACAAGGCTTCTAAAACTGTAGGTCCCTCCCTACCAACAGCTGTAAAGACAAATAAATTTGTTAGAGACCAAACCCCCATGCACACGCTTTGGGGCCAGAAAGGGTAAGCCCATCAAGGTAGCCCTCAAGCCCTTGGCCTGGCCTATCATTTCTGGATACCCTAGGTCCCTAATGCGGTTGGAATTTAGGCTATACCAGTAAGTAATATCTTAGGTTATCAGTCATGTGTTTGGATAACCGTTCAGGGAGTACTATAAGTCCTAAGGTCCACCAGATAAGGTTTGATTTTCTGGCCCAGCTACATTTGTTTGCATCACATAGAAATGGGGTGATCTTTGTTTGCACAAATGGTAAGTTCACGTACGCATAATATCATATGGGTCCTAAGGTCCACCAGATAAGGTTTGATTTTCTGGCCCAGCTACATTTGTTTGCATCACATAGAAATGGGGTGATCTTTGTTTGCACAATTTGGTACACATGTACACATAATATCATATGGGTCCTGAGGTCCACCATTTAAGGTTTGGTTTGAACTTTATACATTTTCTGGCTCAGCTACATGTACATTTGTTTGTTTCACATAGAAATGGGGTGATCTTTGTTTGCACAATTTGGTAAGTGTGCACGTACACATAATAGAATTACCATTCATATCCAGACTATGCATTAAAATCATAATACAGTAAAAGTAAGGTGATCACAAACATAGGAGGTGTGGCCTACTTAATTAATGATGGAAATTAATTATTAACTTTTTATTTAACCACAAACCAACAAAAAACAACCATTGCTAGTAAAATAAAATCCTGCATTATGAATTGGCTTTTTCAACTTTTCGTTATATTCTATTACTAATTCCCTAAAATAGTCCAAATTTTATTGGCGCTATCGTAAAAACAAGACTGTGTATTTAGTCACCACGCCCACCCCCCACCCCCATACAGGTTATAATATATACAGGTAGCGACTGTACTCGAAAAAACAACGTCTTTCCCAATATCAGCTTACCTCCGTCAACTCCTTTTCCACCATGTCTGGAAGATTTCACGGCTTCAACTTTAAAACGTTTTAAAAAGATCCGCTTCGAAATCAGTGGGATCCCGCCACTAGCCGGTCAGTGTGATGAAGGGGCAAAGGTCAAGGGTCGAACGGCAATACCTGATACACCACATAGTGTGTCGATGCACCGATGATCTTGTAAAGTAGAGGCACGGAACCTGTTTGGTACTAGTATTGCTGTATACGTGATAATTGTCCGTTTGAAAAGCACCCACCAAACGTAATCAATACAAAGAAAATAGCAAGGAAATTCAATTAACAAAGTAAAGTTGTCGATTTCTAAATAGTGTTCTTTTACAACGATGTATTTTTGCGATAGGACGGAATAACAATTATCGTATGCATACTAGAATTTATAAACTAATCTTGCTTTAACGAAGGCTAGATATGCACAAGAAAAGTCACATTGCACCATAGCTATCAAAAAAGTGACATGCTACATCTTTTAAGAGCATTTTAAGAGCTTAAAAGCATTCTGTTTAATCTCAAGCATTACGCTAAATTTAAATTTGATGAAAGCATTAGCTGAAGCAAATTAGAGTCCTTACTCTACATTCCCGCCTTGAATCTCTTAGACTTCCAGTTATCAGGAACAGTAAAGATACAGGAGACTCACAGAGTCATTGTTTCTTATCATAATCTTACGCAATGTGGTCACAGTCATCAGTAAGGGTTAAGATGATCCATTTCTAAAAGGGTTAAAAGACGCTTTTCCTCTCAGAAGAAACGAGCAGATTGTTGTAACATATTGCCTCAAAAGAGGCATTTTGTGATTGAATGGGAGATTTGTTAAAGAAAGCTTGGGCCAATACTCCCAACGCAGCATTCATCTTTTGAGCAAGCAAATTTATAAGCAGCTCGAAAACGTCATGTCTTAATTTGTCTTGAGCTTCTTGGATTGCAGATTTGCAAATATGTCTTGTGTTTCATGGCTCACAAATTTGAGTAGAGAAGAGAGGGCATTAAAATTCTAATTAGTCTTGTGTTTCTTGGCCGGAGCCTCATCCAGGCCCGAGCAGGCCAGCAGGTTGTAGTAGTAGGTGAGGCCCAACAGACAGAAGCCCCACACCACAGTAATGTGCTCCGCGTGGTTCTCATGGGGCGTTCCGCACACGCTGTACCAGTGGTGCACGCCAGGGGGCGCTGCTCCACCGGGAACACAGTGGAAATCCATGTAGCCTTCGTCATAGTCGCTCGGGCACAGGTACTTCCTCTTCGATACAAGCTATAAATGTGGGGAAATACTTAACATATATTAACCAACTTTGATTGTGAAAATCCATGTAGCCCTATTTCATTATATTCTGTTGATATATTTTGTATTACATTGTATCTTGATGGACTTCAGAAAGACTAGTGATTGTCTTCACTAATGGAGATATATACCTGTAAAAGTTGGGAAAATGTTTACAGTGTATAATAACAACAGTATCAAGCACGATATCAGGGTTTCGGACTTCTGGGAAGTGTTTTGGGGTATTGTGAATATATATATATTCAGATTCGAATCAGCTATGACCTTACAAACTGCTTCCTGAACCAGACCAACCAAAGCCATATCGGAAGGTTTCAACGTTTTAAAAGACTCTAATCTGAGGATTAAAGAGGTTGAATGGATGGGGTGGTGTTGGCAACAGACTAGCCTGGTATCCAGTCTTACGTGATTGGGGATATTGGGGTGTTCAGGCAGGTTGTGTCTTTGGGGGCTCTAATAGCTTCCCCCGCCCAGTGCAACAGGCCGTCCCGGTAGGAGTGTTACGCTAATAAGAGACAGTATGCTTGGGGATTTGGTTTCCCCCCAACACGAACGAGGGCTAATCAATCTCTTGTGAAATACACACCGGGTAACCTATGTGAGGCGGGCGGGACAGAGCTCTTTCGGCCCCGACCACGAATCAGACTGGATACCAGGCTAACTAACTACATACCTGTCCGATGGCGTTGTACATCTGCATTGTCTCATTGCAGGGTCCGAGGGGTTCGTGGACCCCGGTAGACACAACCGTCTCAGGTTGGGCAAAAACGGCAAGCAGGGCAAAGGTCAGGAAGTGGATCAGAACCACCACGGTCAGCTCGTCCTTCCAGGGGTGGCTACCTGTGAAATATAGACTAAACTAAAAATAAATGTTTAGATTAACAGGAGAACATTTCCAACAGGTTTCCTTTAGTATTAAGTAATTTCAGAAAAATGCCAGAAGAAATGACGAGAATGTAGACAGAAAACAACAACTAGAAACCTCATAGAAGCTAGAGTGTGTGAGTGTGTGTGTATGTGTTTGTGTGTGTGTGTCTGTGTGTGTGTGTTAGTGTGTGTGTGTGTGTGTGTTTGTGTGTGTGTCCTCACCTGTCCCCCTGGGCCTGCCGTCCTGCGGCCCGTTCCTGTCCGACACCCACACGATGAGGATGTACAGGTAGGGTTAGAGTAAGTGTTTGTTTGTTTGTTTGTTTGTGTGTCCTCACCTTTCCCCCCAGGCCTGCCGTCCTCCGGCCCGTTCCTGTCTGACACCCACACGATGAGGATGTAGAGGTAGATGACGGCGAGCACGCAGACCTCGGAGCTGGCGCCCAGCGCGTCGTGCAGGCTGTGGTACAGCGGGATGAAGTGCGTCGCGATGGCCGTGGGGAACGTCAGGACGGCCGTCAGAAGGACGGCAGCGGCCTCCTGAAGGAAACTGGTAAAATAACACAGACACAGTTTAGAGTAAGTGTGTTTGTTTGTTTGTTTGTTTGACCCTTAATAATAGTCTACAACTATTTCTTGAGAGGGGTGAAGGAAGTCATATACATCAGGGCCCATCACCCTTCATTGAACCGCGACGGGGGCCGACATCGTCTACACGATACCTTTGACCTAGTGTTGACGTCACACTTCAAAGAAGCCACGTGACAAGCTTTACTGGGTATGTCTACTGAGGAAGACCAGAGTGACTGGTCGAAAGCTCTAGGTGAGAGAATTTTTGTGTTGGACCAAAAGTTTTAACTTTTAACATTTAACTACCACCACAGATGAACTTTCGTGATATCATTTTCCTCACTCTACCGAAAATGGGGAACCTGACTTCAGTTAGGGAGGTAAAGGGGGTTGAATGTGGATGGCTGTGTGTGACGGCTTTACACTGATCTTCTATGCTTAAAAGTAGAAACAAAAGTAGAAATTTGAACCTACCATTAACTTTGGTTGGGGACGTAACAGGCCGTGGAAGGTAGTCAGCTATGTGTGACAGGCTTTACACTGAGATTGTATGCTACAAAGCAGAAACAAAGCAGACAGATAAAAACAGATCATACCCACCTCCCAGTTTGGAACATGTTTTTTCCTGTGATCCACTTGTGGGTCCCGAAGAACAGAAGAGTGAAGGCAGAGGAGAAAGTCAGCCGGAACAGAGTATTGGCATAGGGGGCCTGCAAACGTAGAAACAGTTAGTAAGTATTTTAGACCTCAAATTATGTCACCAAATTCTACCCTAACTTTCACACATTTAGAGGTAAAAAGATCCTCTTAACATAACTAAAACCCCTTAACATTCAAAACACCACACAGTGTAGAAAAGGTTGGATCCTTCATCTGCCTCTGAACCCTGTTTATTGCATTGGAAAATTTTAGGCAATATATAAGGCCATTGGAGATCAAGATCACCAAATGTCTCACATTCTGCCTTTCAAATTTCGATTCGTACAATTCGTACCATGGCTGTACGGTGATCGTTCACACATTGCAGCTACGTAAGAGAAATGAACTGCGTGGCAATACTAACATAACTAAGTATCATAATCTTTACCATCCTCATCACTTCTTTCATTTGATTCAGGCCACCACTGATTTCCACTCTCTTCCATCCAGCGCTTATCTAGCATAAGTGGGATAAAATAAGCTACCCAAAAGTGCCGTTCGTAGACGTTTGGATCGGTGTCGTGCCATGTCCACCACAGGAGTTTGATCCCCACAATGTCGAACACGTGGTAGAACACGCAGTCCGCCAGCCCGGCCGCGTACGCTGTAGGGAAGATCCCGAGCTTCAGCCGACTGGCAGCAACCGTCGAGACGTAGTGGATCACCGGGTCTGGAATTATAAAATTAATAGACAGCGATTCTTTATTGACACAACAAAAAAAGTACACGGACTTTTGTATGTTCTTCTACAACTAAAGATCGAACAAAGCTAAATAATTGTGTGGATAACGTCATCTTACGTACAGAGTATATGTATGATGTAACAATAAAGGTTTAACTATTCTCTAACATGTGGTGTCTAAGATTGAAATATTCTTTAATGTATTTTCCTATTTGAACACTGTATTGGTTATCTCCCCTGAGAATGTAGTTGAATTTATCTACAGGATCTACGTATTGAAATCAATTGAACAAGCGGAAAGAAATTGAACAGCAATAGGCGCTTATCGTCACCGCCAAGCCGACCAAAGGTTTGGTACCCAGGCTAAAAGGTACTGGCTACAGGTATGCAGTGCTGTTACATGTATGTACTCACAGATGCACATGATGTAGAGAGGCAGCCTCCTGCCCAGCATCATGATGGAGGACTGGGCGTGCCAGAAGTTGTCGATCTCCGCGATCCAGTAGGCGATCATCTCGGAAACCAGGCCGTGGAACAGCGCCGCGAACCACATGTTCCGAGTTGACCAGGGTAGTGGACAGAGTTGACCGAGTTGACCAGGGTAGTGGACCGAGTTGACCGAGTTGATCGAGTTGACCGAGTTGACCGAGTTGACCGAGTTGATCGAGTTGACCGAGTTGACCGAGTTGACCGAGTTGACCAGGGTAGTTGACCGAGTTGATCGAGTTGACCGAGTTGACCGAGTTGACCGAGTTGACCGAGTTGACCAGGGTAGTTGACCGAGTTGACCGAGTTGACCGAGTTGACCGAGTTGACCGAGTTGACCGAGTTGACCGAGTTGACCGAGTTGACCAGGGTAGTTGACCGAGTTGACCGAGTTGACCGAGTTGATCGAGTTGATCGAGTTGAACGAGTTGACCGAGTTGACCGAGTTGACCGAGTTGACCAGGGTAGTTGACCGAGTTGACCGAGTTGATCGAGTTGATCGAGTTGATCGAGTTGATCGAGTTGATCGAGTTGACCAGGGTAGTGGACCGAGTTGACCGAGTTGATCGAGTTGACCAGGGTAGTTGACCGAGTTGACCGAGTTGATCGAGTTGATCGAGTTGACCGAGTTGACCGAGTTGACCGAGTTGACCGAGTTGACTGAGTTGACCGAGTTGATCGAGTTGATCGAGTTGACCGAGTTGACCGAGTTGACCGAGTTGACCAGGGTAGTGGACCGAGTTGACCGAGTTGATCGAGTTGACCGAGTTGACCAGGGTAGTTGACCGAGTTGATCGAGTTGACCGAGTTGACCAGGGTAGTTGACCGAGTTGACCGAGTTGACCAGGGTAGTTGACCGAGTTGATCGAGTTGACCGAGTTGACCAGGGTAGTGGACCGAGTTGACCGAGTTGACCGAGTTGACCAGGGTAGTTGACCGAGTTGACCGAGTTGACCGAGTTGATCGAGTTGACCAGAGTAGTGGACCGAGTTGACCGAGTTGACCGAGTTGACCGAGTTGACCGAGTTGATCGAGTTGACCAGGGTAGTGGACCGAGTTGACCGAGTTGACCGAGTTGACCGAGTTGACCAG
Source organism: Branchiostoma belcheri (assembly GCF_001625305.1). Classification (NCBI taxonomy): domain Eukaryota; kingdom Metazoa; phylum Chordata; class Leptocardii; order Amphioxiformes; family Branchiostomatidae; genus Branchiostoma; species Branchiostoma belcheri. The sequence continues at coordinate 257,297 of NW_017803603.1, read as the reverse complement.
GGTAGTGGACCGAGTTGACCGAGTTGACCAGGGTAGTGGACCGAGTTGACCGAGTTGATCGAGTTGACCAGGGTAGTTGACCGAGTTGACCGAGTTGATCGAGTTGACAGAGT
>NW_017803603.1:226517-257164 GCF_001625305.1 Branchiostoma belcheri | reverse complement strand
TAGTAGGTGAGGCCCAGCAGACAGAAGCCCCACACCACAGTAATGTGCTCCGCGTGGTTCTCATGGGGCGTTCCGCACACGCTGTACCAGTGGTGCACGCCAGGGGGCGCTTTCCCACCGGGAACACAGTGGAAATCCATGTAGCCTTCGTCATAGTCGCTCGGACACAGGTACTTCCTCTTCGATACAAGCTATAAATGATGAAAACATTTCTTTTTGAATTAATATGAGATATATGCCAAATCAAATCAAATTAATTCAAATCAGCCAGGGCAAATTGCTTTCCATTTCAACCAGACCCAGCAATTCAACATTGGTAGTTGTCAGCTTTTTAACTCTAATCTGAGTATGAAGAGGCTGAATGGATGGGGACTCGTGTTGACTACAGACTAGACTGGTATCCAGTCTTACGTGATTGGGGGTATTGGGGTGTTCAGGCAGGTTGTGCCTTCGGGGGCTCTAATAGCTTCCCCCGCCCAGTGCAACAGGCCGTCCCGGTAGGAGTGTTACGCTAATAAGAGACAGTATGCTTGGGGGTTTGGTTTCCCCCCAACACGAACGAGGGCTAATCAATCTCTCGTGAAATACACACCGGAAAACCTATATGAGGCGGGCGGGACAGAGCTCTTGCGGCCCCGACCACGAATTAGACTGGATACCAGGCTAACTACAAACCTGTCCGATGGCGTTGTACATCTGCATTGTCTCGTTGCAGGGTCCGAGGGGTTCGTGGACCCCGGTAGACATAACCGTCTCAGGGTTAGCAAAAACGGCAAGTCCGGCGAAAGTCAGGAAGTGGATCAGAACCACCAGAGTTAGCTCGTCCTTCCAGGGGTGGCTACCTGTGAAATATAGACTAAACTAAAAATAAATGTTTAGATTAACAGGAGAACATTTCCAACAGGTTTCCTTTTGTATTAATTTCAGAAAAATGCCAGAAGAAATGACGAGAATGTAGACAGAAAACAACAACTAGAAACCTCATAGAAGCTAGAGTGTGTGTGTGTGTATGTGTGTGTGTGTGTGTGTGTGTGTGTGTGTGTGTGTGTGTGTGTGTGTACGTATTTGTGTGTCCTCACCTTCCCTCCTAGGCCTGCCGTCCTCCGGCCCGTTCCTGTCCGACACCCACACGATGAGGATGCACAGGTAGGATTAGAGTAAGTGTGTGTATGTTTGTTTGTTTGTGTGTCCTCACCTTTCCCCCTAGGCCTGCCTTCCTGCGGCCCGTTCCTGTCCGACACCCACACGATGAGGATGTAGAGGTAGATGACGGCGAGCACGCAGACCTCGGAGCTGGCGCCCAGCGCGTCGTGCAGGCTGTGGTACAGCGGGATGAAGTGCGTCGCGATGGCCGTCGGGAACGTCAGGACGGCCGTCAGAAGGACGGCAGCGGCCTCCTGAAGGAAACTGGTAAAATAACACAGACACAGTTTAGAGTAAGTGTGTTTGTTTGTTTGTTTGTTTGACCCTTAATAATAGTCTACAACTATTTCTTGAGAGGGGTGAAGGAAGTCATATACATCAGGGCCCATCACCCTTCATTGAACCGCGACGGGGGCCGACATCGTCTACACGATACCTTTGACCTAGTGTTGACGTCACACTTCAAAGAAGCCACGTGACAAGCTTTACTGGGTATGTCTACTGAGGAAGACCAGAGTGACTGGTCGAAAGCTCTAGGTGAGAGAATTTTTGTGTTGGACCAAAAGTTTTAACTTTTAACATTTAACTACCACCACAGATGAACTTTCGTGATATCATTTTCCTCACTCTACCGAAAATGGGGAACCTGACTTCAGTTAGGGAGGTAAAAGGGGGTTGAATGTGGATGGCTGTGTGTGACGGCTTTACACTGATCTTCTATGCTTAAAAGTAGAAACAAAAGTAGAAATTTGAACCTACCACTAACTTTGGTTGGGGACGTAACAGGCAGTGGAAGGTAGTCAGCTATGTGTGACAGGCTTTACACTGATTTTCTATGCTTAAAAGTAGAAACAAAGCAGACAGATAAAAACATCATACCCACCTCCCAGTCTGGAACATGTTTTTTCCTGTGATCCACTTGTGGGTCCCGAAGAACAGAAGAGTGAAGGCAGAGGAGAAAGTCAGCCGGAACAGAGTATTGGCATAGGGGGCCTGCAAACGTAGAGACAGCTAGTAAGTATTTTTAGACTTCAAATTGACTCACCAAATTCTACCCTTACTTTTACACATTTAGAGGAAAAAAAGATCAGCCACCAAGGTCAGGTCGGCTTCCTAAGACCTACCAGCATACCAAATATCATCACAATCCATAAACTTAAGGCGTTCTGAAGTTATGCTGACTACAAATGTGCGGAAACACACACACACACACACACACACACACACACACACACAAACACACACACAAACACACACACACACACACGCGCGCGCGCGCACACACACACAAGATAATAAATAAATAAATACCCAAAAGTGCCGTTCGTAGACGTTTGGATCCGTGTCATGCCAGGTCCACCAGAGCAGTTTGATCCCGACGATGTCGAACACGTGGTAGAACACGCAGTCCGCCAGCCCGGCCGCGTACGCTGTGGGGAAGATTCCGAGCTTCAGCCGACTGGCAGCAACCGTCGAGACGTAGTGGATCACCGGGTCTGGAATAATAAAATTAATTCACCAGTTTCCCATCCCCAGAATGCTTTGCGAAAACAGGGGCCAACCCTCATTTGCATAGGACAGGAAGGCATCGGAATGATCCTGGTGACGTTAAACAACTTGCTTTTCATTGTGTTTTGAGGTGTCGGGGCATTTTGTGCTCAACATTAATTAAATTACTGTACGTGGGTCGAATCTGACAACAAATAGAGAATGAAGTTTTTGTGTTCTTTTCAACATGAAACATGTGGTTTGTAACGTTACAGCATCATATAGCGTTAAGTGTGACGTCAACACTGGGTCAAAGGTACCTGGTAGACAATGTCGGCCCCCGTCGCGGTTGTTGACGTCACACGTGACAAGCTTCACTGGGTCAGTCTTCTGAGGAAGACCAGAGTGACTGGTTGAAAGCTCTTGGTGAGAGATTTCTTTCTGTTGGATCAAAAGTTTTAACTTTAAGCATGTAATGCAGTGCTGTTATGTACTCACAGATGCACATGATGTAAAGCGGCAGCCTCCTGCCCAGCATCATGATGGAGGACTGTGCGTGCCAGAAGTTGTCGATCTCCGCGACCCAGTACGCGATCATCTCGGAGACCAGACCGTGGAACAGCGCCGCGAACCACATGTTCCGGTAACGTCCACCTCTCCGCATAGCTGTATATAAACAACATCATTAGATAGCTTAGCCTGGTATCCAGTCTAACGTAATTGGGGGTATTGGGGTGTTCGGGCAGGTTGTGCATTCGGGGCCTCTAATAGCTTCCCCCGCCCAGTGCATCAGGCCGTCCCGGTAGGAGTGTTACGCTATAAGAGATAGTATGTTTCTGATTGTGGCCCCGACCACGATCAGACTGGGTATCAGGCTATAGATAGCTACCAACACAAGTGTACAACAGAGTAATTATTTACGAGACCATCACCAGTAGGCGATCATCTCAGACACAGGACTAGCCTCCTGTGCAGGCCCCGCGGAGGCGGGGAAGAGTTTTTAACGCATTATTTTAATATAGCCGGCCCTTCTACATATATAGCCGGGCGGAATGGAACCTTCTCTCGGCGGCTATGTAGGATGGCTGGCCGCGTTAAAAACTCTTCCCCACCACCTGCATAGGAGGCTATTCCAGGGCACGGTAACGTCCGCCTTTCCGCATAGCTGGGTGTGTTTGGATGGGGGTGGGGGTGGAGAAAACACATTATTTAAGGAATATACAGTAGAACTTTCATTCATATATACATATATGTTCTATGATCATGTTTGATCAAGCCATCAAAAACTGGCACTGGAGATAAGTCAAGTCAAGCCATACCAATATTGACCTGGGTGCCAAACCCATAGCACACTGGACACATACTTTGTGTCCAATGTGCTTTGGGTTTGGCACCCAGGCTATTAGCCTCTACCAGGCTTGGGTAGGCGACTGGAAAGAGTAGAAATCGGCCAAATACAGGGATAAGCATGCCCAGGGAGTTTGTCCGTTGAGAGAACATTTCGCCGCACCCCCGATGTCTACTCTTTCCAGCCGCCTACCCAAGCCTGGTAGAGGCTACCAGGCTATACCAATATTGAATTTGTAGGTTGATTAATAATGCTGAAGTGATCAGTCGACTAGTCGGATTAGCACTTGAATTTCTGAATACAGTAACCTTTGGAACAACATATAATTTCAAGTGCAGTTCGTGTATTGATGTAACAGGCCAATCACTGCGTTAGACGGTCTAGGGTCACGTGGTGAGAGCACGTGACCCAGACGCGTCATTGGCCAAGCACGTCGGTAGAACGTACTGCGCCTGCGCAGAACCCTGTATTTTCACGTTTTCGATGGGTTTTTGGTCAAAGTTGTACTAGTATCAGAATTTTGCCTGTTGCAGAGGATATTTTTTTCTGACATAACATTTGGAAACTACAGACGACATGTTTTCCTTACATGCACAAATACGACCTTATATGAGACGCGCAGTGCGCTCATAGCCTGGTTACCAAACCAAATATACTATAGCTCCCGAGTCCTACATCCTCTCCGCAACATATTATAGCTCCCGAGTCCTACATCTTCTCCGCAAATAGGTCTGGACCCAGTTGATTCCCAACGAATTTTGATTTGAATATTCCGCCTGGAGAATAGGCAAGAGCTCTGATTGGTCAGGGCTAATTGAGGTCAATTTGCGGAGAGGATGTAGGACTCGGGGGCTATAATAGGTTTGGTAACCAGGCTAGTGCGCTCTGCCGACGTGCTCATTGGCCCAAGCCTGACCACGCCTCCGCCATGCAGACGTCGCCCCGCCTTCCGCGTGTACTATTTAATAGCGGGACGCACCCGAAAATCTCTCTCTTCGCTGCTCTACTTCCTGCCGTTCCAGTACACAGGTTAGTTTAGTATAGTAGCTTAGTTTAGTAGTTTCTCAGCATCACATCTTTTGTGCAAGTATTTGCTTCCGTTGTCTTTGCCTACTTTAGTACTTCGGCTATTCATACAGGGCCCGGGGGTTCAATGAAAATCCCGCCCTCTCCATACGAAATTTCACTTACTATATGATTCACGCCGGGGGGAGAGTCTAGGAAAATTTTTTGAGCCAGGGGGAGGGCCTAGGAAATTTTTTTTTACTTGGGGGGAGAGTCTAGGAAAATTTGTTAACGCTACCCCCGGACGACCGGCCCTTCTCCGCCCAATATCGTACAGTCCCTTAGAGTGAGAGTCTAAGTTAACTAGTTCCTTAGAGTGAGGGTCTAAGGTACCGTAAGATCTGTAACTGTAACTGTAATCGTAAGTTAGGCCACACCGCCTTAATTTAATTTTTATGGATGACATCCGCGCGCTCTGGCCTGTGTAGTCCATGGTAGCTAGCGACAATACGGAGCCGGGCACCCAGGCTACCGAAGCCACGACTCAAGAACTCAGTACATACGTACAGTGCCGATTCATAAATACCGCAAAAAGCCAGCATGTGCCGGCGTGTTGTATACATGTACGTCACTGAGTACTACCGCAAATTCACAATACCAGCTTTGTATTCCTGTGGTTTAGTAGCATTTTTCTGTTCGGCCGGAATTTTTGTATTCGCCCGCGCGCACTAGTTTGGGGGTCTTCAGAGGATTCAGAGGATTCTTTGGGGGTCTGTAACAAAAAGTGATTGCTACTCCCCTCACCGTGCATGAAAGTGAGCACTGCCATCGGGTAGATAGCCAGTTCAGCCACCAGGAAGTTGGCATGCTTCTCATAGATGTCCAGTGGGCTGCGGAACGCTGTCCACCAGGACTGGAAAATAAATTAAGAAAATGTCACTAGTATTATTTGGTCAGTTAGCCCTCACTATTTGTGAGAAATTGGGCTGGTCTCAATCATGATGTTTCTGACTCAGGGAGAAGAGTTGCTGTTACAGTTCTACCCGGTAACCCGTAACCCAGGTGAGTGGTAATACAATTCAGGTGATACCATTCAGGTGGTTCAGTGGCCTAATGATCGTGTTACGTGACGACCACTAAGTAAAAAAAAGGTACTATTTCCCTTGTGGAAAAAAAGCATAGGTTGCCCACAACTCTGCAACCAGCAGAGCAATTTTTGAACATGCACAATACACATTTTAAACACATTTTCATATTTGTGATAGTTAATTAGGAAAAGTCACTGTTGCATTTGTATCTCAGTTTGTTGGTTTGTAAAAAAATAATAACTGAACATGTCTTATATCTTTTTTATGCATTTTTTGTAAGTTTCAACAAAAAAATAAAATAAAAACGGGGTTGATACGTATACAAATTCAGATCATAGGTTTCCATATTTTTCCTAATTGGTAAATTGACAATTATTATTTCCCCTAGCTATTCCCTAGACCAAACTACAGGTAGAGGGTGAAGGTCTAAAAACAATGCTACCTTGACATTATATTTGTACTTTAGTCTTGCACATAGTTTTGTGGCTATATAAATATTTAGTAACAATATCATGTGATTATCAAGTGTTTGCTAGCACTGGTAGCCTGAAACCCAGCTACGCTAATTTTGTGGCATTCTGACCAATGAGAGAGTGGCTGTCCAATATTTGCATTTATCATGCTACAAAATTAATGAACATGTTTTTATTTTGTATTTCTAAGTTTTGACAGAGGTGGGTGGGGCTATGGTATTGGTTTATCATAGTTTTAGACATAGTTATAGTTCTAGACAGCTACCTTTATTATGTAGACCTTAGTTTTTTTTATACTCTATTTCATTGTTCTTTTATGTTTTGTAATTTGCAGTTAGCCTTCGGCCACGAATTTTTGCAATAAACGTTTCTAATGTAATGTTCTTCAGCGGTTTGAGTTTTAAATACCTAATCATTTACTACAAAACTTTGTTCTATTTACAGGTACAAGGCTGTGTGTAGGCCCCTAACACGGCTGGGATCTAGGCTTCGCGCTGAGGTTTCTGAGGTTATCAGGCACATGTTTGGATAACGGTACAGCGTCTGGGTGCTAAGGTCCACCATCAGGCTTGTTTGAACTTTGCACATTTTCTAATGCAGCTTAATTTGTTTGTTTCGCATAAAAATGGGGTGATATTTGTTTGCACAATTTGGTACGTGTATACGTACACATAATAGAATTACCACTGATATCAGGACTATACATTTAGGCAACAGGAACTACATAATATAGTAAATGTACGATGATCACAAACATAGGAGGCATTGCCTACTTAATTAATGAGGAAAATTAATTATTAACTTTTTAAATTAACCACAAATCAACTGCTGCTGGTAAAATAACAACCATCATTAGTTGTTTTTTTTCACCTTTCGTTACATTCTAATACTAATTCTCTAAAATAGTCAAATTTTACGTTATAAAATAATAACAGTATATATAACACGCCCCCTTTCTTAATGATAGAAATCATTAATTCAATTTAATTCAATTTATTAAATCCAACAAAATCGTACAAAAGAAGGAAATGCTAATGCACCCTGAATTATGTATTCAATTTTACAATTGGTTAAAAAAACAGGACAAGTACGCAGAAACACACTATATACAAATCATGTACAAACACCTTTCAATCTACAACAGGAAATAGCAGACATGGGTTTTCAAATATCAGCCATTGTCACTGTCATTGTAGAGTCTTACTGCACAATGTAAGAAAGACTTTTTCAAGCGTAGAGTCCTTAGCTAGCTTTAGGCAAAATGAACATGTTTCTGTTCCTGTGTTGTCTCCCTGTTGCATTCACACGTACAGGGGGAACAAGGTCGTGCAGAGGTTGATCAGGGTTCAGCATAGCTTTGAAGAGATTTACTGCTTTAATTGTTTAATTAAGCACAAACCAACCGCTGTTGGTTAAGTAAAATCCTTCAGTTTGAGTTGGCTTAACGCACATCTATTACGTTCTGTTACTAATTCCTTAAAATACTAGTACAAGTAGTCAAATCATTACTTGATACTAGTAACATTGTCACATGATTTTGTAAACCTTACCACGCCCCCCCTCTCCCAATACTGGTTAAATATACCAGTTGCGGTTGTACTTGAAAAAAAAACGGCTTTCCCAATATCAGCTTACCTCCGTTAACTCCTTTTCTATCATGTCTGAAGATTTCACGACTTTGACTTTAAAACGTTTTAAAAAAAAGATCCGCTTCAAAAACTGGGAGATCCCGCCACCGGCCGTCAGTGTGTACGTGAGAGGTGAAGGTCAAGGTTTAATGGCAAGAATGTCAAGGCCTAGGGGCACGGAACCTGTTTGGTATTGCTGTATACGCCACAATTGTCCGTTTGAAAAGCATCCACCAAGCGTTGAAGTGATTCATTTGTCACGTATAGATACAGTTACTAGAAGATTCTTCCAACAGGGACAAGTTTGAAGGGTAAAGATATTGACCTCCAAATTTTCGATGACTATCAGTCATCTCGCGAGTCTCACGGAGTCTCGCGAGACTAGGCCCGAGACTTGCATCGGTCTGCTGGGCCCCACCCCCTGTTGTCTGCCTCCGGAGTAAGGGTAAGTAAGTCTTGGGGAGCTCCCAACCGGTTCAACTTGGCACCGTCCAATTATATGTGCACCGCCTCCTTAATTTCCTATGTGGGTTACGAGACTCTTGATCTATAATTTCCATAATGTCAGAGATGGGCCTGGTAGTGAACAAGATGGACTGATAGTCATCGAAAATTTGGAGGTCAGTATCTTCACCCTTCAAACTTGTCACTGTTGGAAGAATCTTCTAGTAACCATCCACCAAGCGTAATAGATACAAAGAAAAATAGAATGGAAATCAAATTATAAAAGTAGATTTATATTGAAAGTCTTGTAATTGTGTACTTGTACAACGACGTATTTTGGCCAAGCCAAGAATTTTGGCCATAGGAGAACGGAATAGCACTTATCGAAATTCAGATTTTTACAACTGGTCAGAAATCAGAAAAAATGGTTCGGTGCATTCTGTGGATATGCCACAATCTGCATGTATTACTGTAACACAGAGGAAGAAGTAACTCGAAGGTTGACTCTGACCCCCGGGAATCGAACCCACGCCGCAAGCGCCCCAAACCATTCGGCCAAAAGATCCAGGATCCATTGGGCGGATAGTTAGTGACGTGACGCCTATATTCTCGCTGTTACTTTCAATCTGGAAGTGTCGTCTCTGAAACTAAAATGTCTTGCACAATGCATTAAGTATAGGAACTACCCTATGTACATGTACCTTACATATCAATGACTTTATGGACCTTTGACATGTTCAACCGTTTTTTTTCAGTAACTGTTGCTCATATATGCTTTATCGAGTTCTGTTACTTCATTAGTGACGTTGAAGAAGAGTGGTGGATGCCACTCGAAATGTCTGGAAATCATCTCCGTAATTTATCCAGTAGTAGAGTTTGAATTTCCTATGAATGCATTAAGTAGTTCAATTTCACGAGTCTTCCTCTGTGTCGTAAAAGATGAGCCTGACAGTCTCCCAAGTCGCTGATTTTTCCGACAGTTTCTCGATCCGAGAGAGGTTCCGTTGATGCCTCGGGGCGTCGTCGTGTCCGGCCTCGGCCGCCTTTGCAGCCACCTCCCGAAGCTTTTGGACGAACTCCTCGGCGCTGAAGCCCTCCCGGCCCCGCTCGACGTAGCTCACAAGCTCGGTGAATTTCTGTTCGTACTGCAGCTTGGCTTCTCGCTCGCGGATGAACTTTTCTATCATGCTCTCTGCCATCTGTAAATGCGATGAACATAGCTGTGTCACACATATAAGGTTCTACTCTACATGACCATGTGTTACAATAATTAAATACATGTAGATGCAATGACTGAATTAAAGAAATATATCAATGAAAAACTGTAGTCTTGCGTGTGTGCGATAGGAATTTTAGAGGGTTAGCTAAACAGCGAGCAGGGAAAAACATATCCAATATCCTAGGAGCACATTTATTACTAAATCCAAACAGCATACATGTACACGGATTTACTAATTGATCCAAGCCTTATTCATTGATTCTGTTCCTGTAACACTCCATGCTTGCATTGTTCATGGTCTAAGGAAAGAAACGTTTCTTTTACATTTTGCTATTCTGACTTTTAAAACTGATACAATATCAGGTTTCTTGCCAGGAATTTCCTTGGCACTGAGGTCTTATTTCCAAACTGTTGTAACAGCTACAGCGGCAAACACCCTGTGAAACATAATGTCAAACTACAAAACATCCCTGACAATGTTTTGTCAGTGTGGTATTAAAAAAGAAAGTAGACAGCTACGCACGGGATCTACGGAGCTCATGAGCATGTCAAACGTGAACCCTGCGTCCATGGGCTGCCGCACGGGTCGCGCCATGGCTGCCATTCTCTCTCGTTCCTCCTCTCCGTCAGCCATTTTCATCTGATAACTGTACCAGCACTCTGGCGGGGTTTATATCACAAGGTCTATTAAGGGGGCCCGCATGCCCTTTTCCGTAGAGCGTAATCGGCCGTTTTAATTCTACGCAGAGCGTAGACGGACCGGTCTAATTCAACGTAGAGCGTAATAATTGTCGCATTTTGCGTAGAGCTCGTAGAGCGTATTCGCCGTTTTAAATTTACGTAATGCGTTGTAGCCACTTGGAATTTAACGGAAGTTAACGAGGGTTCCCGAATTCAGCGTAATACGTAGCCGGTTCTCAAAATTTAGCGTAGAGCGTTGTCCACCCCCCCCCCCATGCAGGCCCCCTATTAACTGTACCAGAGCTCTGGGATGTTTATATGGTGCGGTATGTGTCATTCATGGCGACCTTCCAAATGGTTTGGGGTGGGGGAAGGGGTAGCTATCGTTGATTGCCAGCTTGGATCCTTTTGAAGACACGCCTGTATATGTCAGCGTATCTCTTTACACGAGCAATGGGGTTTATGTTGCTAAATAGGCTATAGGTTACGATAGCGTGCGTAGTGGTTAACGACACTGCCCCCGGACCAAGGCGTAGTGAGTTGCAATTGGAATCTAGTACGCGATATGCACGTTACTGGAAAGAGTCACAGAACTAAGGACGGGATGCCAAAAAGCAGTTACTCAAGCAACTGGATATGATTTTGAAAACGTCAGACGTTTCAGCTAGTATCCACTAGCTTTCGTCAGTGACTGAGAGACCAGAGGGGAAATTCCTTTTTCGACTTCCAAAAATTTGTCTTCACGTTATTTGCATATCAAACAATAGGTTGTGCTTATAAACCTGCATTTCCCCTCTGGTCTCTCAGTCACTGACGAAAGCTAGTGGATACTAGCTGAAACGTCTGACGTTTTCAAAATCATATCCAGTTGCTTGAGTAACTGCTTTTTGGCGTATCGTATTACCTGGATGTCTAACCTTCATCGACGTAAGGACGGAATGTTAAGCCGTGACCACTGTTCATTGTACTTCGTAAGCGAATATTTCCCCTATACTTAACTACATGTACTAAATACTCAGTCTATCGATTCTGTTACGACCAGTGGAAGATTACCTCAACTGTTCATGGACTTCATTTGAGCTGAACAGCCTTAGATCACTTTTATTTCATTTCGATAGAGAGCAGTCATTGGGGCCGAGGGAAACTCGACCTTGTGAGTTAGTTAGTGAGTGAGTGAGTGAGTGAGTGAGTGAGTGAACAATTTCGTTATTATTTGTACTCTCGTTCCTCTTACTCTCTTGGCTTTTAGCCTCGGGCTAGGGCACAGTCTCACCATTTAGCTTACGTGTAGTGCAACTTGAAAGAGGCGTTTATCTAACAATAACTTGTTTATCTTAAAGCGCAAAAGTTGTCATCCTTATGCCCGTCTTGTTTAACCAGGCAAGTAGAACTGAAGAGCCGGCTCCGTGTGGACAGTTGGATTGCCGATGTAAACCTCCAGCACGCCCTCCTGAAGGTCGAACACGGCTGCAGATGTAAAAACCATAAATAACTTTATTGCAATATAATATAATATGATATGATATGATATGATATGATATGATATGATATGATATGATATAATATAATATAATATAATATAATGGACAATATTTGTATGACAACTTCTATTACTTAACAACAATTGTAGCCAGGAAGCTGATAATAAATATACAAACAAACAAACAAAGTCACCTGTGCTGAGTGTGTATCCCTTGTCCTTCCCTGTACCAGACCGGAAAATCGGGTACTCGGGGTCTTTGGTGTCACCTGAAGAAGACAGAATCCTAGCATTAGACGTTAATTGTTTAAAACGATATAAAAATCACCTTGCATTAGACACTTCACGCAAACATGGTGACCGCCTGCAGGGTGTATCCCGAAGGCCATATTTGATTTGGCCTACGTTCTTGGACACGCGGAGACTATCCAGAACCAAGACTGGCCCTAATCCTAACCCACTCAGGCACAGGCACGGTTCCGAACACGATAGGGCCTTACCTAGAACAGCCAGGACGTCCTGCTTGGTCTGAGGAGCGGCCATCTCCGTGGCTCGCGCCTTCCTGTGGTGGGAACTCGGGCTCAGCGGCCACTCGGGCACGGACAGGTGTTCGTAACTGGGGAAGGCAATAACAATAGCGCCGTCAGGCGGGAATGAATAGAACTGCACTGACAGGTGTTCGTAACTGCGGAAGACAATGAAACAGCGCCGTCAGGCGAGAAAATGGTGAACTACATGTAATCAAATTGTTAGCTTCTCCAAGGACGCTTTTGCTACCAAATAGTATATTCTCAACACCAAATCAACGTGTAGTGCTAATGAAAAATAATAAGTTCTTTATATTATCTCTGTAAATTTCTCATAATTATACCTATTACTCTACCTACTACCACATACTTACTCCTATTCCTATACCTTAAGCTAGCTAGCTAACTGCATGTACATGTAGATAGAATGAGCCAGAGAGAACTAGAGAGAGAGAGAGAGCGAGAGAGAAAGAAACAGACACACACATGTACATACACACACATACACAGAGGTGGAAAGAAAGAATGAAAGATAGAAAGAAAGAGAAACCTGATAAAAGTCTCCTTTCTTGCTGACTCGATGCAAAAATGATGCAGTCGTCTTTCTTACAATCTCAAGTACACTATACTAACAGATTATAATGGTAGTAATGCCCATCTGCACTCCCGTCCTCCGGCTCCACAGTATGCACAGACACCAGAGTGGTCGGCTGCCCCACTGCGGCTGATGTCTCCACTGAAGACATGGTGCGGGCGCTGTCCCTGGTGCTGACCATGTTGAAGGAGTAGCCTATGGCCATACCGACTCCGTCATCCCTCAGCATAGACACTGCATCGTCAACCGTGCTGGCGGCCAGCACCGCGCGGCAGGCGAATGAGAGACCTGGGTCGATAGAGGAAAACAGAGACCTTTGTTTATGCTTAGGTCACATTCCCACACCGGGGCCCGGCCGGGCTGTATATATGAACGAAAACTTACCAATTTTTATCAAGAAGATACAGAAATAGTGCCCATGATTATTATCAAAAACTTTTCTGAGTTTTGTTGTCTTTTATATCGTCCTTTTCGTTCCCAAAAGCTGCCCGGCCGGGCCCCGTGTTTGAATTGTGACCTCAGCATAAGATAGCCTCCGTAGCAGGCTTATAGAACTGGGGGTTTGGTGGTCTTCGGCTGTTTTCTGATTAGCCCAATTCTAAAACGGGGGTAATTCAACCAGGCCGGCTATGTTGTCTATATGCAATCAGAAAATGGCACATAAAAGCTCCCAAAGACCCTAAAGACCCTCAAAACCCCCAGTTTTTGGCATGCTATGGTGGCTATGTTTAGGCTGGTTTACTGTAGCAATAACATAACTGACATGCCTCCAGACAGCCAAGAAACAATTGTACAATTGGAGGTTCAACCTAGGGACGAAATCCAGGAAAAAGTGTCTACAATGTCAACGGTAAGATGGTCTCTGGATAGAGGTTACCACTAACGCTATTACACATGTCACAAGTGTCTGTATGTATTGAACAGCTCTTATTTTATAACTACTGCTCCCTGGTATTCATTTCAAACTAGCATTATCTGTTTTACATATTACTGAAACATTTTAACTGAGATTTTGAAACAAAGATCCTTTCAAAAACATATACGTCTAGCAGTAGTTACTTTTTAACAATGAAGAAATGATGTTTTCTGTTATTACCTACCGATTTTATTCTCTTCTGCCTCCTTTGATACCAGCGTGTTACATGTGATGCACAGACCGTGAGAGTTAAATGAGAACGCCACTCCCGGCAGAAGGCACGTGTAACAGTAGGACACGAAGTTTTCCTCTGGTAGAGTCCTCCCCCCGGGTAGGCTGTACGGTTCCACATGGGCCACCAGGAGGCAGCCCTGTTCGCCGGCGGGACCGTCCTCGTTGTGCGCCAGCACTCTGGGGCCGTCACGGTAGTTTAGAAACACCGTGGTGCAACCTGTAGTGATGTGGAACGAACAGATCATTACCCTGGGTGCCAGACTAGTATCGGGCCATTAGCCCTGGAACTAATTGAAGGGCCGGCCACCCCCACCCCCTTGGCTCAACTCCCCTGTAGCGGTAATTTAGATATGCGGGCGAAGGGCTCTTGGCCGCCGAAGAAAAACGGCTAACGGTCCGATACTAGTCTGGCACCCAGAGTAACAGATCATGGAACGATGAAGGTGATAAGCTGAGGTCACATTTGTAAACCAGGGCGGGCAGTTTGCGGCAAAGACAAAATGTGATAGAACTTCATTGCATGGCAATTGTCCCATTTCCAAACCGGGGTCTCGTCGGGCAGTTTGCAGAAACAAAAAGTATGATAGGAAAGAAAACAAAACACGCAGAAAAGTTTAATTAACATAAGTTATGAGCAATTTTTATGAATATTTTTGACAAAAGACCAATCAGGCACCGGTTTGGAAATCTAAAGTTTGTATCAGCTTTGTATAATGGCAACTTTTACAAGGGTTACTTGCTTTAAGTATATTTAAAAAATTAGATATGATAAACTGAATAGGAGACCTTTCAGTCCTTCCTTTTCTTCTTCCTTTTTCTTCATGTTGAGAAGCAGGATCTCGAACTCGTAGTTGACAATGAACATGTGTTCAAACGGCACGTCTGCTCCCTCAGCCATTCCCTCTAACTCCTCCACATAGTTCGGGTACGCTGTCTTCGCCGCCTTTAGGTAACCTGTGGGTAAAATCAACAAGAAGAGTTGAACACTTTATGGTATATAATGGTATATTCAATGTGCGTGAACAAGTTAACGCACATTGAGTATACCATCATATATATATATATATTATGCATTGTTGTCGCAGTGTATTCCACTTCTCCGAGCCCAAACAGTACTAGACTATTATCAGGAAATTTAAACTATATTGTATACAACTACTTCAAGGAGGCAAGCAACCAATCAACCATTTCCTTATCTAAAATAGCTCCCTGTTTGTCGCATTGTATTTGCCGGGACAGTGCCATGCAGAATTCTCTAAAAGCAAAATGCATGAATAGATAGATAGATAACAATACATTATCACGATTTTCGGCACTATTTTAGACCATCCGTATAAAACAACAGCTATACTTGTTGGGTCAAAGTCCACGCGCTGTGTACAACCCTCCTGAGGTCAACGAACTTGCTTTCTACCATATGGACGCCATAAGTAAGACTCAATTTGACATTTCATGATAACGAAAAAGCTTAGTATTTACTAAATTGGTCTTTAGATAGTCTCTGAGGACCCAGCTTAGTGAATCATGCAATACAAGTGTTTGTGCGATCGCATAGTGTCCTACAAATGTTGCCACAAAGGCAGTGCTAGGACTTAACGTCATCATATTTGCTCACCAATGTTTACAACAGTACTCCTTTGTAGATAACCGTTGCCATACGTTGCATGGTGAAGTTGTGGCAAGGGACACGTCAAAACGTCGTAGGTACATGTATGTGGATGTGGCTTTAATACCGACCTCTAATAGCTACCAACACTGGAATGTGTATTGTTGTCTTAGTGACATGTCGAACATTTGATGTTCAATGTACAAATGGCGACTAGAATATATATAAGGCCGCCACTCTGTCGTCGTTCTTTCCTTTGTATTATTTATTTATTTATTAAGTTTTACCACGTACAATATGCACTGTGGATGGCATGGCGAAACAGGTGTTTCAGACATGAAACATCAATCACATAATACAATTTGAGAAACAAATGAATAAACTTAGAACTACAAGGCAAGTCAACTTATTAACATTGTGAGAGTTATTGATTCGAGACAACAAATAACGACAGTTATATAGCCAGCAGTGATATCACAGTTGTTAGCGCGGTCTTGTGGCCAGACAAGTTATTGTTTCTTTGAATAAAAAAATATACCAACCTTCGTACACTCGCCTTCCTTCGGGTGTCTCCAAGGAGGAGATGGCCTCCTTGAAGGGTTCGTAGCGGCTCAAGACGTCTTGGATCTGTTTCTTCGTCGCTTTGCCCACCTGGAGGCCGACCTGGCGGTTTGTCCCGGACACGTGAAGCACGCGAGGCGCCATTTTGTTGGGGGGAGAATAGCTCTGCAGCCAAGGACAGGCACACAGGTCAGCTACAGGACAAAGGTCAGGGACAGGTGAAGTTGTGTTCCACGGCTCATGACTAAACAAGCTCATAAAAGAAAGTTTGAAACTCCGTCGATCGAGTAGCATTATTTCTTTTCTGTATCATTAGAAATCTGACGTTGACGAAAAATAACATAGTGTTTTCCACCAGTTACACTTCTCCATAAAGTACAAATAAAATTTAGAACGTACCAGAAAAAGGTATATAAGGCTTGTTTACTTTTGTATCCATTAAAATACAACACCACACGAGTTAACTTATCTTACATACCTTTAATGATAATGGCTTTATCAATTGTCTTTTGGCATCATTCCAGTAGTCCACAACAGCGTCTTCAGGCAACGTAGTATTAATAATACAATAGAATTTATATGGTTGGAAAAGTTTAATTTTCAAGGATATACATGCAGAAGCATTCCATATCCACAATTCCACGTTGTATTTACTTAAGATACGTGATATGACCTAGTTTACTCCAGGACAAATAAAGATGTTTTTTCTTAATCTCCAAGCAGATCTTTCGGTTGGGTGGCAAAAGACCGTATCCATTGGCCATCCTGTATCCATTTCCCAACCTTCCGTGGCTAATGGACACTCCTCTGGCCAATGGATACTGTCTTGCCACCGAAAGATCTGCTTGGAGATTAGTTTCTTCTCTACACCGGAAGAACGAAGATGACGCCCGGCTCCTGTCCCTTTGCCGGATTGTCGGTGTAGATTTCCAGAACACCTGCCTCAAGGTCGAACACACCTGTAGTGGCAAGAGCTATAACAAGATAAGCTTCACGCCTTAAAAGTGTAAATTTTTCTTAAGTTATACACTTAACGGCCGATTAATGATAGATGGCTTTAGTTCAAGTCCTTTCCGCACCAATTGGTGCTTTGGGGCGGCGCCCATCTCTGGTTCAGTAGCCCTTGGGCCACACAGCAGTACATCGCTGGTAATGGCGTCTGTTTAAATTCCATACCCATTCCCAAATGCTGTGTGCCAAGCAGATAATGTAGTATGTACCATTTTTAAAGTCTTTGGTGTTACTTGGCCGGGGACTGAACTTACGACCTATCGAATGCACTCTACCCATTTGGCCATTGCACCGGTTATACACTTAACTGGGTATTAATGCAGTCTTTGATAACTTAATGCGCATCGCCTTTAGGGTGTTGAAACATGCACATTCTTCAGCTTTACCGGTTGTTGTCGTCATGAAGACGTCATTTCCTGTCTGGGACCTGTAAACCGGATACTCGGGGTCCTCAGTATCGCCTGTGGGCAAACACACAGGAATCAATATATATACGACTGGTGGCAATTAAAATGGCTATTTATCACATAGTAGCGGGATATCAACGGAATATGTCTGGAGCATTTGGAGAACAGCTATCTGCTTAGGCCTAAAATTGAACTATAATACTCAAAGTGAAAAGGCCATTACCAGAACAAATTTGTGGGGAATTTAAACTTCACTGGAAACGCTTTTATCTGTAGTTTAAAGGGTACGTGTGAATAAACCTCTCTCTCTCTCTCTCTCTCTCTCTCTCTCTCTCACACACACACACACACACACACACACACACGTTCCCCTTATCCCATATTCCTTATCATCCTACCCATGAATTTGAGAACGTCCTCTTTACTAGACAGCGGTCCGACTGCGCCAGCCCGGGCTTTCCTGTGTTCAGAGCTGAGGTCTCGCCAGGAGGGGGTATCCAGGTGTTCATACCTGGGAAAATGAAAACAAGATACAAGATCAAATGCATTGTTCTTTCTGTCTTTTTTCCCTCTCTCTTTCTTCCTAGGTCTGTCTGCCTCTCTCTGCCTCTCTCTGCCTCTCTCTGCCTCTCTCTCTCTTTCTCTCTCTCTCTTTGGGAAACCTTGGCTCGCCACCGAAACATATAAACATATAAAATTAGACACCTACATATTGTAAAGATAGTAGCTACTCGCGGAGATCCAACTTCTCCTGGCTCACCACCCTCCTCTCTCTCCCTCTGTCTCTCTCTCTCTCTCTTTGGGCAACCTTGGCTATATCTATACCAGCGAAACATATAGACCTAAAACTCAGACACCTACATATTGTAATGATTGTAGCTACTCGCAGATCCGACCTCTCCCGGCTCGACGGCGTGAACAGAGACCAAGTTTCTCGCTTCCCCCTCCGCGGGCGCCACCTCTACTGAGTACATGGCGTTGTCCCCGTCCTTGGTGCTGACGGCGAGGTTGTAGGAGTATCCAGTGGCCAGTCCAACGCCGGAGCCTGTCCTGAGGATGTCCACGGCTTTCTCCACGGACGCAGCCGACAGCAGGGCGCGACACGCAAACCGCTGAGCTGGAGGCAAAACACAAGGAAATTGCTGTGGGGTCGTGTGGGAGTGCTCGACTCAGAACCAAGAGGCCCCGGGTTCGAGTCCTGACATGCCACCGATCTTGGGAAATGAGCTTTATCCGACTTTCCTCACCTAACCCAGATGAAAATTAGTACTGTCCTGCCTCTGCGTTGTTGGCGGAATAAAATAAGTTGGAAAGACTTACCGTCGCCAGATATTGTGATAAATGTTAAAATAGAAAAAAAAAGTAGACAACGTTGGTCTAAGGACGGATCATGGTCATATATTTTTCGTTAGCTAGTACTGCAGTGTTAGAATACAAAGTTCAAAGCATTCACATTCCTTCTTTCTGTGAAATATGTGGAAGAATATGAAATACATACTATTATGAAGAACAGTAAATTGACGTGTTAAGAATATACATGTATATTGTAACAGAAATACATGTACGTCTGATGTTACAGTATTGGTCCCCCTATCTGTACAATGTAGTCCCCCTATCTGTAAAATGTAATAGTGCCCCTATTTTCACAATGTTTAGTCCCACTATGTGTATACAATGCAAACATACATTTCAACTGTACGTACGTATTTTGTCTTTCTCCACACACTTTGCCAGCTGGAAGTTGCCGGCGGTGCACAAGCCGTGCAGGTTGAAGCCATATGCGTTCCCAGCCAGCAGCCCGGGGTAGCAGTAGGCGGTGAAGCTTTCTTCGGGGACAACCTGTGCGAATAGTGCAATAAGGTACTTGATTTGATTTTGATTTATTGAAATTGCAACAGTACAATACACGCGGCGGAACAGAGGCAGCTGTTGCTGGTGTTGTGTCCCGCACATAGAAACAAATACTGGACAGACAGTACTCATTTTCACTTGAGTCTAGTGGGGAAAGTCGTGTAAAGTGTCTTTTCCAACAGCACAAGATCGGTGGCATGTCAGGACTCGAACCCGGGACCTCTTGGTTCCGAGTCGCGCACGCTGCCGGTGGGGACATACCATTGAGAGCTTTATAGACGAGTGTTGCTTTGTTTTTGCGGTGTATGTCGGTCACTGGTAGCCATCCAAGTGTGTTAAGTACGAGTTAAGTAGCGATGTAGCGATCACAGCCAAGGATTGTGCGGTCTGGTTTATTTGGAAGTTTCTGGAGTTTGTCCATGTGACCCTTCCCTCCCTGGTCCCATACTGTACTACAGTAGTGTATGTGGGGTAAGAATAAGTTAGTGTATATACATGTAGCTTGCAATGCTTTAATTGCCTGATTACTCCAATCACCTGTGCTAGTTTCTTGTTCAAATGTTGAAAGTGTATTGTCAATGATGACCCTTGAATACTTGAATACGTTCATTTACTTGCTCAATGTTCTCTGGTTAAATAAATAAATAAACAAATAAACAAACCTCTCCGCTTGGCAGCTCGTAGGGCTCGATACTAGCGACCACCACGTAACCCAGGGCTTTGATGAGCGAGTCCCCGTCTTCGTTGTGGGCCAGAATCCGAGGTCCGTTACGGACGTTAAGATATACAGTTGTACAACCTGGAAAATGGTAGAGAAATGTGTTGGTTGGTTAGGAGTCCAGTTACCATGGTGACAGACGTCTGGTCCAGGTCATTGACTTTATTTGAGCAATTGAGCTGAGCAAAACCAATACATTTTTCTTCTGCGAAGGTAATATAAACTAGAAAGGCATTATTTGCTAAGCAAATGCATCATATTTAACTTACCTGACCCAGCTTAACAAATACTGTTTTGTTCTTAATCAAACACACTCATGTATATGATGACCATGCAGCCCCTCTTGAGCTCAGTTCTGCATGGCACTTGCAACATTATCGAACCCAACACCAGTTACCATGGTGACAGACATCTGGTCCTGGTCATTGACCTTATTTGTATACTTATTTGAAGAAGACGAAGACGGGAAAACTAAATAACAATAGTTAGCAAAAATAACAACATGCTTCCCCTCTTCGAAGAAAATATAAAAAAAGCTGGCACCTAAGGCTACTGTACCTTCTGTCTCAACCTGGGAAATGATAGGGAAACGTGTAGGTTGGTTGGGAGTCGTGAGTAAGGTTTGGAACGGAAGAAGAAGAGGAAGAAACTGAGCAAAAACAGTATGTTTTCCTTCGGTAAACATACAAAGCTGGCACCTATAGGCTACAATACCTTCTGTCTCGGTCTCCACTTCCTCCTGCTGCAGGGACATGAGTGTGAACTCTGATTGACAGTGCATCAGGAAGAGATGTTCGAACGGGAGGCCAGACCCTTCCGACATCCCCACTATCTCATCAACATAGTGCGGAAACGCGGACTTGGCAGCCTTCAAGTAGCCTGGAAAATTCCAAATCAAACCGTGATGAAAAAATGTAACTAGAAAGTTAACATTTGCAATGCATAATGTTTACCTTCGCATATGGTTTGCTTTTCTTACTCAAATACATGCACA
This sequence comes from Branchiostoma belcheri, assembly GCF_001625305.1. NCBI lineage: Eukaryota > Metazoa > Chordata > Leptocardii > Amphioxiformes > Branchiostomatidae > Branchiostoma > Branchiostoma belcheri. The sequence continues at coordinate 235,747 of NW_017803603.1, read as the reverse complement.
TTCATATATATGGTCAGACAGGAGTCTACATCCCTCCTGATTAAAAATTGCAACATTATGTAACCCAACACCAGTTACCATGGTGACAGAAATCAACAAATCAGGCCATTGGCCAGGTCAGAGGTTAGTGTTTGGAACAGAAGAGGAAACGTAGTTAAAAGGCCAGGTGGTCCTTATGTAGAGGTGGTCACTAGTACAGGTTTAGTGTGTATCAATGGCCAGGTGGTCCTAATGTAGAGGTGGTCGCTAGTACATGTTTACTGTATATCAATGGCCAGACGGTCCTTATATAGTAATGGTAGATCAATAACCCCATCCTCATCCCTACATCTGCTTGAAGTTTACAAAGACAGTGAACTTTGAACCTGTACCAGTGGTACAACAAGTATCATGAGGCCCCTGAGGGGATTTTAACAGTCCCTATGACACTGAGACAAAAATAAACCCCATGAACCGAACAGAAATACTCGACAAAGAGCACGTACACTGACCTTCGTACGCGTTTCTTCCAGCGTCTGTTTGGAGCGTTGCCAGGAGCTTGGCGAAGCCGGGGTAACGGCGAAAGTACTCGGCGATCTGCGCTCGGAAGGCCCGCCCGATCTGGTGCCCGACCCGGTAGTGGCTTCCGCGAACGCAGCACACACGTATAACCATGGTTTAGTAGGAGACTAGCTGTATTCGCCTCCAAAAGGGCCTACCAAAAATGATAGGGCCTCAACAGCGTAAGTTTAGGTCCACCAATCCATAAACTCCCTTTCATCGCTCAGACCTGATCTAAAAAGGATTTGAGGTGAAAGCCTGTTTATTACTGACAGGATCAGGCAGGGAAGTTTTGGTATCTGAGCGATTGAGGGACGTGTACGCTTGTTTTGACCTGAGTACTGTGAGCCGTGAGAGGGCCTCTGGTGGATCGTGGGTAACTGCAGTTATACGTGACGTAAATATCGAACTAGCGGTTAGAATTGGGGACATTTTTTTATTGTTTGCACGATACCTGTGCTTGCTATAGAAAGCAAAAAAATCTCTTGATATACGATTTTTTAATTGGAGTTACAGCCAAAATAGTGGCCTAATTTAACGTGTATGCCTATGGGACAGCGAAATTGGCGTATGAGACGTTATAGCTAATTTTTCGGCGGTCCGCCATGCCGCGACCAACATGATCGATATCCGCTTGAGAAAACCAAACATCCATGACATCGACGGAAGACATAGCCTGTACCAACATTTCACCAGAATGGGGACTATGCTAGAATATTACGACCTATGCAAATCGCTACGGTATAAAAAAAAAACAACGTGCTCAACTAGACCACACCAACAGGCAACGTCCCAAACTACGTCCCCATGCAGCAAAGGAATCGCTGCGAACACACAACTGTTCACGATTCGTCAACTCTAACTGACCTCCTTCACGTAGTAAAAAAACTGTAGCAAGTTCGGAAAAAAACTTATGTAGGTGTTGCCTTAGTGAACAAATGTACAAAGAAGTCCACATTAGTGAGAGGATTGAAACACCAGCAGCGCAGAATTTATTTTCACCATCACCAAAGTCTTACATTTTTCATATATGGTTCAGCTAACTGTACTTGATGGTCACCAATGCTTTTTGTACCTAAATTGTTTTCATAATTATACTTCTACTGAATTTCCATTGTACACGAACATACATCAGTACAATGTGCACACAACTGCCAAACATTGGCAGAGACAAGAGGCAAGTGTAACAATAAAGAATTAAAATTAATTCTTCCATCATGATGTTATTCCATGTCATTTTGCTAAGTGTACATAACGTTACACCTTGATAAGAAACCATTGACTACAACATTACAGTTACACAACCTTACAGAAAATCAACTTACAGTAAGTATTCATTTTTATACTTTTCTCAGACATATTCTCTTTCTGGAAGAAAAACATTCGGCTCAGAAGGATGACAAAGAAATGGCATTTTGGTAAGATTTTTTGGTAAGAAACTTTTGAATTTTATCACTTTGCAATTGTATAAGATACACCGTAAGGCAACTTCTTCTTCTGGGTAACTATGGTTACCGTAACAATAGTTCTCAGGGACTAATTCTACAGAAGACTATGGTTACATGTGTGATGAGGCTAATATACTTGTAGTGTTATATAATACGGAATCCATGACTACAACATTACAGTTGCATTAGTATGTTACTGAAATTCTACAATAGAATAGAACAATAGAAATACCTAAAAAAATGCATTAATCCTTAATATGTTAAATCAGAAGCTCCCAGCATCAAAATAAGCCACCGCCATTTTTTTAATCGGTCGCTATTTTAGTTCTCATCACTCATATTTAACATTTTGCTCCATAACAACTATATCTGAACAACACGTCTCCAGTTATTTGTGGCCCCCAACTAAACAGAAATGTTTGCCTCTCTGATATATTCAACATTTGAAATCAACTCTTTTGACTTAATTTTGTTACAAAGCCCCTACAAAAGAGAGCGTTACTTTTCAGCATTACAGACCACGTAGGATTGATGGTTTCATGAACAATTGAGCGTGATCAGACTTAGTATTAAGAGCAAAATGCGACTATCGTGGCCTGATTTTCATAGACACGGACTTGAGGGAGTAATGCTTTCCTTTCCAGGTCGTCCACACCAACCCTTCAAAGGCTTCACAGGACTCTCCACAGTTGCCCAGGTAGCGGCCGTTGAGGAAGGAGTTGCTGCAGTCCCCAAACCACCAGCCGCCCTGTCCGAAAGCCTGAGAACAGGAGCGGCCCCAGGAATCATTGTCCCTGTCCACAGTGGTGAACCTTTGTCCGTCGAGGCTATGGCTGGCAGCTGTCATGGAGTCTCCCGCGTCGCCTGAAAACCCATATAAGGTCAGCCGGTACTGGTCGGACTCACCGGACACCCTGGATGAGAACATCACATCACATCACTCATTATTTTATGAACAACAATCTGCATTGATTCTAATTCTGTTTCTTAAACAAATACGTTTAGAGATTTCATACCTCTATAAGATATTTAGAGCTTTTGGTATGTCATTTTGTCTTAATGATTAGGGAAAATATTAATGTATTTTGGTAGTCTTCTCCAATAAATTCACATGTACGTGTGAAAGTACAGCCTTCAAACACCTGTATGTACTTGACAATTGATATGCAAATTCAATCCTGATTTTAATCCTGATTTCATTGTATTACACATGTATGTTCTACCTTGGTTCTACGATATATGATGTTAAGGTTACAATATTGTTTCTCTTATGTTATTTAATTTACTTTGATTTTGTATCAATTTGTAATCTGCATAACTTTATTTGATGCCTTTGTTCATCTTGAGTTCATTTTGTTAATGGATTTTGTTTGTTTTTTCCCCCCAGGAACCATTAAAAACGCCATCAGATATGTATTTCCTGGATACAGAAATAAATAAACAAAGTGCTATCGGTTGACAGAACGTCATTTTACACATTATCACTAACTATACAAATAACCTGCATAGTTACATAATCTATTGAAATGTTCACCTTTAACTAATACACAACAGAATTGTAACAGTCAGGACCATTGTTATTATGATGAATGATGATTGGTAGGTGACCATATGGAAAGAGACATTTGCATATATCAATGTGATAGGTAGGCCCTGAGTGACCAATCAGTGAATTGTTAGCATATAGTTGAGCTTGGAAGTGGCGATTGATCAGGGAGTTCGTGACCCACCCCCAGGACTCGATACGTGCACACGCGTGTAGCTGTGTAACGCGATCACCAACAAGGCACATATAACACTACCCAAAACAATCTCAGATACTTTTACTTTACTCATGTCATGTTCCGACGAAACTTCCCTCTATATAGGCCAGTATATATCCAAAGCTTTAGTTAAAAGGAATGATATTATATCCGACTCAACCAACTGATGTGCACTCTAGCTTATACAGCCATATAGAACTCAAGACATATACATTATCATGTAAGCCATGTTCCATATATATATACATGTACTATATTACCTTTTTGAAATAGCACAATATTATTTTCGATACATTGAACTTGTAGGTATTACTGTGGACGTAAGAGTAGATGTTAGCTAGATAGTGCTGAAGAGTTTGCCATGCATTGTACCCATTAAAATTGTTGTGCAATAAAGATTGACTTGACTTGACTTGTGTAAATTAGTAGGTTGTACAGCTTGTAGTATCCCATCTGTATTGCATATCCCAGACCTATGGTAAGTCTATCTGTAACTAAGTGTTTAACTCCTTGTAATCCATTAGACCATTATCTTTCGCCCTTGCGTGCAACGTTTCCCAAATACAAAATTGCTGCATTTGGAAGGATTAGTATACTATATGTAGTAACATTTCTACTCTTGCTCTAAATTCCACATGTCTAAATTTGCGTTCAAATTTGCTATCTTCTTCCTGTGTATTTTAGGTATTTCCAACTGACTTCCAATCGTTTTTGTCAATGATGTCTGCTAGAAGAATGAGTACCAACCTAAATGTGCGGTATTCCGCGTAGCGTGTTTGCCCACTCCAATCCATCAGCTCAATTCGCAAACGAAAGTTCTTATGGGACGTCAGGAGGTGGATGTTCTCGTTCCCAAGCCAGTATTCCCCGTTCTTGTTCCCAAACCCATACTTGTAGTCCGCCCACGTCCGGTTGAAGGGAACCGACCCGTCCTGTCGTCGTTGGATCACAGTCCATCCACCCCCTGTGGGGAAAAAACTCACCATTGCTTTGTACTACTACATTGACATGTTTTCCCCATTTCATATCAGCAGAAATCCAATACTTACATATCCTACAAACTTTGTAGGATATATAAGTATTGGATTTCTGCTGACATGAAATGGGGAAAACATGTCAATACAATCATCAACAAGAATTCCGAGACATCATACCTCCATGAAATATGGGCTTAATATGTAAATGTAAATTTCTTCTTTAATTATGCAAATTACCTCTGCATTAACATGATATATGCATCATGATGTATGTTAACTTTTGATTAAGTTACAGATGTCCCAAGTATGACATTCCCATCATTCACCATCATTTGCATAATTAGTATCTGTTGATGTTCTGCCTGCAATAGGTTACATACATTACATGTATGAAAGTAGTATAATGTAAAACACTGTAATTATAGAATTTCCTCATTAATTATGCAAATAAAGTCCTCATTTGCATAATTTGCATTTAATCATGTACATCTCTCTCTCAGCTACCTACACACCAAAAATTATAAAAATATGTTGTTCCTATCTGGACTTTTTGGCTTTTAAACATTTCGCCAGAAAGTGCCCTGCAGTTCCAGAACAAGCTGCTAGGGGGACCAAACTCACACCACTTACACCTGACAGGAAAAGCAATCTGTCACCAAAACATCAAGACCATAGCATGTTCAGGACAAAAGATACAAAAACCGGAAGTTATGCTGCAGTACCAAGGTCATCCACCAGGAGGCCCATATTTGACCTTGACGTTTGTCTTCCTAAGACTTACCAACATACCAAATATCATCATAATCCATAAAGGCGTTCTGAAGTTATGCTGACCACAAAGTTGCGGAAACACACACAGACAGACAGACAGACACACACACACAGACATACATACATACATACATACATACAGACAGACACACCAAAAACAATACCTCCATTTTTCATGGAGGTAAAAATGAGGGAAGCTTACCTGTTGAATCTTCAAACTACCGTTTAGTTCTAATAAGACTAAACTGGGTTCTAGTACTCTACAAGTAATGGTCATGAAGAGGGCGCATACCTTCATTCAGCTGGCAGATACATCCCCTGAGGTTGCTGCAGTCTTTCTCATCCCAGAAGGATCCAGCCTCCCAAAATCCCACACAGCCACCGTTACCGTAGTCGGGTTGTGGTTCACCGGGGAGCCAGTTGGCATAGTCGGATGATGTCAGGGTCTGGCCGTCCTCAAATACCCACTCGCCGTCGCTGTTTGCGCGGGTCAGCCCAATCCAGCGACCCCATACTACTTCTGCTAGGTTAGCGAGAAACGTATTGGTGTCACTGTCCCTCGGCATGGCTAAAATCCCCCCGTCTGCCGCACAAGTCTGCCTGGCCGCATCGTGCGTCTGTGGCTCCGTAAAGCTCTTGTAGCAAACTCCGTTATAACGCACGTAGTCTGCTATTCGACAACCTGTTGAAAAACAACAAGAATTCCGAGACTCCATACCTCCATGAAATATGGGCTTGATATGTAAATGTAAATTTCTTTAATTATGCAAATTACCTCTGCATTAACATGATATATGCATCGTGATGTATGCTAACTTTTGATTAACTTACAGATGTCCCAATTATGACATTCCCATTATTCACCATTAAGAAATCATAGAATTTTTGCATAAATTATGCAAATTAGGTCATCATTTGCATAATTAGTATCTGTCTGCCATAGGTTACATACATTACATGTATGAAAGTAGTATAATGTAAAACACTGTAATCATAGAATTTCCTAATTAATTATGCAAATAAAGTCCTCATTTGCATAATTTGCATTTAATCATGTACATCTCTCTCTCAGCTACCTACACACCAAAAATCATGAAAATACGTTGTTCCTATCTGGACTTATTGGCTTTTAAACATTTCGCCAGACAGTGCCCTGCAGTTCCAGAACAAGCTGCTAGGGGGACCAAACTCACGCCACTTATTCCTGACAGGATAAGCTATCTATCACCAAAAAGTCAAGACCATAGCTTGTTCAGGACAAAAGATACAAAAACCGGAAGTTCTGCTGCAGTACCAAGGTCATCCACCAGGAGGCCCATATTTGACCTTGACCTTTGTCTTTCCAAGACTTACCAGCACACCAAATATCATCGCAATCCATAAAAGCGTTCTGAAGTTATGCTGACCACAAAGTTGCGGAAACACACACAGACAGACAGACAGACACACACACACACAGACACACAGACAGACAGACATACAGACAGACACGCCAAAAACAATACCTCCATTTTTCATGGAGGTAAAAAAGCAAGCTCGCGCCTTCTCTGGCTTAAGAAACTAAAACGCTTTTGTGTCTGCACTGAAGATCTTTGTGAAATTTATTTATTATACCTCAGACCAGTCATAGAAAATGCAGTCCCTGTGTGGCACGCAGGTCTAACCACTCTACAATCCCACCAACTTGAACGCATTAAAATGTGCCCTCAGAATCATTCTTGGAAATAAGTACACTTCCTATACTGATGCACTCTCTACTTTTAACCTCTGCACTCTGAAAGCCAGAAGGGAATCATTGTGTCTTAAGTTTGCAAAATCTTTGTTGAGTTCACCAACGTTTCGACCCTGGCTACCCCCCACGCGCAATGACACAAAAGGGGGGTTCCAGCTTAGCCTACCTTCTATAAGATCAGAGGAACAGGAACAGTGTCATTCCGTACCTGTCAAAAACTCTTAAACAGTGCGTTGTCTACTGTGTAATCACCCGACTACCGATTGTATATACTAGTATTCCTGTTATTCAGTTTGGTTATGCTTGTAAATACTAGTGATATTTTGTACAATTGTGTGTTCCCTAAAACTGCGTAATCAGCCTTTTTACATTGTATTATTAGGCTGCAATGTTGTTTTAGTTTAGTGTCAATTTGCAAATACTAGTAAACCATTCATATACATCTGTAGTGTTCTAAAGGTTAAACGGGTGTATTTACGAGACACCTGTTATTGACCTGTATATATATTACGGATCCCAATGTACCGTAAAACAATTTTACCTGCAGTATCCATGTCACAGTAGACCGTTACACCGGACAGGGGTGGGCCGAGTGTGTAGACTCCACTGGTCGTGTGTCCGGCGGCTTTATATGCAGCACAGTCTGCCTCTGGGAAACGGTAAGTAGCAGAGTCACGATGCCATTATTTATATGTCTAACAACATTAGCATATTGGTAACACAACATATCATTCTCTGATAATTTAGGACCAAACTATCAAGTCCGTAAATCTGGGGACACAAAGTAGTAGGGCGTAGAAATAAGAGGAAATGGAGGTCGAAAATACTGGACGAGAATGAATTAGACTGCATCAAAATGTTTGTATGATATAAGGTAATTGAATATGAGCGGTAACGCTTGTATACGACTGCTATCTGTCTATGAAATGCTGGGATGTGTCATAGTTTGCAGGCACGATGGTGGAAACGCTATGACTGTGTCGCTGTAAGACCCGCACGTGTAGCACCAGAACCGTGAGAAATTCGAACCCTCCAACTCACCTGCAGGAGGAGCAGTCGGGGCTGCTGGGGTTGTGACCTGCGGAGGAGCAGTCGGGGCTGCTGGGGTTGTGACCTGCGGAGGAGCAGTCGGGGCTGCTGGGGTTGTGACCTGCGGAGGAGCAGTCGGGGCTGCTAGGGTTGGGCAGCTACACTGTAAAAAAGGCGACACGTATAAATGTGACGTTGGAAAAAGTCGTGAAAGAGTCCTATGCATATCGGGAAGTCGTACGGTGCTGTGAACAGGTAAAACAATTCGGTAGCATGCCAGGACTCGAACCCGGGACCTCTTGGTCCCGCGTCGAGCAAGCTGCCGCTACGCCACACGAACCCACAGAGTATGTAGTATTAGTCCTCTGTATAAATATATACTTGTCATGATCAAAGTAGAATGCGTCAGTGCTGTTTGATTGTGTTAAGGTCCAGACTAGCCGCTGTGAATGAAAGTAATTACAGTAATTTTGTGTACCTTCGCAGAAGACAAACATATTGTTTTTGCTCTCTTTCTTCTTCCTTTTCTCCTTCTCCAAATAAGGTCAATGACCTGGACCAGGCAGCTGTCACCATAGGCCTGGACAATTTGATAGTGTCTTTTGCACCCCTATGATCTGCTTGGAGATTAGTGTGTAGAACGAGGCGTCTGTTTGCTAGTTTGTCAATTTAGTATTTTTTTTTACCTGACTGGGAGGTCCAGGTGGACCGGGTGTCCCCGTGGGCCCTCTTTCACCAGGTGGTCCTGGCGGCCCTTGGTCTCCCGGAGGCCCAGGTAGACCAGCGGCAACTGGCCCCATGGGCCCTCTTTCACCAGGTGGTCCTGGCGGCCCTTGGTCTCCCGGAGGCCCAGGTAGAGCAGGGGTAGCTGGCCCCATGGCCCCATTGAAGTCAGTTCCTGAAACAAGAATTCGGAGACTTCGTACCTGCATAAAATACTTAGAGCTTTTGTAATTAGCTTAGGCTTACC
>NW_017803603.1:216851-225911 GCF_001625305.1 Branchiostoma belcheri | reverse complement strand
GTGTGTGTGTGTGTGTGTGTGTGTGTGTGTGTGTGTGTGTGTGTGTGTGTGTGTGTAGTGTGTGTGTGTGTGTGTGTGTATGTATGGGGTTTAGCACGATAACTCAAGAAGCTTTTGATTGACATGAATGCTGGTATATGTAGGAATTTGGAAAGGTATATAGCCCTTGTGCTGCAGGACAACTTTTTTTAAGAATCTCCGAGAAAGGATAACTCAAGACAGAAGCTTCGTCATTTTTATTACGTAGGTAGCTCATGTGATGCTCGACAAAATTAAATGGTAATTATGCAAACCAGGAGATTCATCGTTAATAAGAAAAAAATCCCATGAAAATAATATATATAACTTTTGTTATATATAATGCAGTATATTATTAAGAATTAATGCAATGGGACTCTTATTTGCATAATAAATCAGAAAAATGCGAAAAAAAGAACAAAAACAATACCCACATTTTAGTATAGATAATAAAAACGGTTAAAATTCCTACCATAGATCAGTCGATATGTGGTATAAAATTATGGTTTAGAAGTAAGATTTTTACTCTGTAATGGTAGGACACATTACTTACGTTCCAGCTCGGTTAGTCGTACTGAAAGCTTCGTCACCTCCAGTGAGAGGATCTGCAGGTTACCTGTATTTAAAAAAGAGAGGGAAAACTGAGCTTGCTGTGTTCTATTAATGAACATTAACTGAAAAATTGAATTTGGTCCCAATGTGGTCTATCCGAGGCTAAATAACAAAAACGACATGACATAAAAAATTACAATACATAGCTGATCGTTAAATCAAAATGTGAGTTGACAAACAAGATGATAAAAATGATAACAATAAAGTAAATAACAACTAGATAACAACGGTAACATAATGCAAATAAATAATTGCTGAACAGAAGAACCCATTGCAGTAAAAATATCTTAGTTTGTGTTTGAAGTTAAGTAATGCTGTAACTCTTGGGTTAAGCTATTCCAGATATTTGGGCACCTGAATACTATGGAGTAAAATAATTTGTATTGTATTTCATCAACACAACACAAGGCTGAGGAATAACTTAAATCAGATCCACATTGGATCCCAGCTACGTATGTCTTCTATAGCATTTGAACAAACCTTTAAACTGATCTGACATACAACAACTACGGTGAATAATATGGTAGGTACTTGTAATTTGTTTATGTCGTAGACATTATCATATTTAAGTTTCAAAACGATGAGGAGGGATATTCCAAACGTGAACTTGCAACACTCCTTCTCCCTTCTGCCGCGTAAGTGATTGTAAAAACTGACCTGCCACGAAGGGAAGTGCGACGGCCATGACCAGGAAGACCAGCCCGCCGAAGGTCAGCCAGAACTTCTTACACCAGCCGGACCAATTGGCCTTGTTGTAAGTGACTGTGACGTTGGTGTCTGTTCGAACAAACAAGAATATTTGAATGTGTTTATCGCAAACATACAGTCAAATAGTCAAAATAGTCAAATCAACTTTATTGGTCAACAACTGTAGCTGGTACAACGTATGGCAAAGGAACAACAAGTGTACATGCACAAACTAATACTAACATATAATTCTAACGATCTAGTCCATAATGATACTAAAGCTAATCTATTGTGTTTTCTTAAGAGTATTATTACATTCTGTAATTCAAGGGATATATCAGCTATTTATAACATGGTGTCGCTTTTGTAGTGATTCAGAAATGAATTTTCCAACGTACACTGATATCTGAGTAGGACATGAAAGGAGCATATTAAAGATATCTGATTTTGAGTGAAGTAGCGTAATATTAGTTTATGACAATGTTTTAGTATCTGGAACACAGTGTAAGAACTCAGCAGCATTCGTTTCTATAGCTAGAAATCCTTTTACCTGCTCCGGAGACGTGCAGCGTGTTTGGTGTAGTCGCCATGGCGTCCGCAAGTCACCTCCAATCAGTCTGGTCTTGCTGCTCGTGTGTGGCGTCTGGTGAAAAATTAAAAAATGAAAGAAGCCCCTTTAAATGACTGATATTCAGAGAGTTGAAAATTCTGCTTTCATTGTTACTGATGAATCCTACCACACCCTTTTTATTTCAATATTTCATCTTAAACGTAGATTGATGAACAAAATATCCAACGCAAATGACGTACAAAAAATTAAAAGATAATTATGGAACACAATGTAATAAAGTACAATTCCCCACCCAACGACAAAAGCAAATATTTCATTATTATTATTGGATAGGCCGACTACTCTCTCCTCGCAGCCAAGGGCTGAATTGTGAGGAGCTTACAATTATTTTATTTATTTATTTATTGAAAAATGCAACAAGACATTACACTGACTCTCAAGGCAGCAAAGCTGATATTAGAGAGTCAACATATAAGGACAAAACACATAGGGCACATAATTTCAGATACAATGTGAAATACAAGAACAATCATAAAGACGTAACCTATATCATTCTAATTAATTAAGTAGTATATACATAGTAACAATAACGCATTTGGAGGTCAGAGGTCCAGAAAAAAACTACCTCATAAGATAAAATTGGTACTAAATAACAAGACTAGGAGGAACAGCTGGAAGTGCCTTGAAACGGTTTGTTGAAGTGATGTAGGTGTGGAAGGCATGTGAAAGGCGTTTGTAAGAAAGCTTACAATTATGGGCCTTAATCGCAAGAATCTGGAGGTGCTAACTCAGGTGACCTCAATACGACCCCAGGTGTGACCATATGACTGTACGGTTTGAACCACTCACACCGGGAAATGCGGTGGATTCTTTAACGTGCGTGGGGTGTGTCTCTCCCAAACACTGGACCTCCATTTAACGTCCTATCCGAGGGACGTCCCTAACCAAAGCTAGGTACTCATTTACACCTGAGTGAAGTGAGGAAAGTCGTGTTAAGTGCCTTTCCCAAGGGCACAAGATCGGTGACAAGGTGGGGTTCGAACCCGGGACCTCTTGGTTCCGGGCGAAAGACGCTACCGCTACGCCACACGACCCCACTTAAATGATAGGACACAAAACAATGGAAAATTGAAGTTTAAAAGCGATTTGTTGTGGTAATGAATGTTGAGTGACTGAGACCCTCCCTGGTCCCAATACTTGGTCCTGCGTACACAGACGCAAACGGGGCGTATCCATACTATAAGCCCAGCGTCACAACTATACAAAACGCCTGCTTGAGACAGAGACATTCAGGAACTGGTTTTCACCTCCGTGGGGACGTCAGTATCAGGGACACGAGAAGAAGAGTGAAAATACAAAAAGGGCCAACCGTCCTGTATTGAATTTGGCCCAGTCTCGCAAAGAACTTGTATGTATGAGATATTGTTTTTAGACCACATAGCTGCATTTGTACGCCGTTCGTTCACCTTTCTTACTAGGTAGAAGGCAGAAGTGCTGCCAACCAGAAGGTCTGTCGTATGAAATTGGTAGCATATATCAGGTACAGTAAAGGTAACGGTAAGAACAGTGAAAAACAAGTAAAGGTCTCCACTCACCGTTATAGTAGTGCCCAGACGCGGCGTCAGCTCAAACACTGCTGGCTTTCAAAATGTAATGCACGACCGTGGGACAGGGGAATATATGGTCTACATTTCAAAGTACCTTAACATGTTGTCATAGAGAAAAAACAAACATAAAAAAAAACAATCCCATAACATAATCACTCTGGTCAACGAGCAATTCAATTAGAAAATCTTTCGCTGGAAGAAATCTTTAATTTAACAAAACAGGTGCACCCAAGCATGTCTACATGAAACGTACTACTTTAATCCTTTATTTTTCCATGACAACTCTTAAGTCACGTATCAACAGAGCATTTACTCTCTTAGCAGCAACAGGAGGCAACTAAAAGTGTATAAAGCGCCGCTTTTCCAGTTACCAAAACAGATTAATGAGGAATGATGGACTCTATTAAATTGCATATTGCCGAGAATCCCATTAGTGCGGCAACCTGGCAATGACGCTAAACTTCAGAGGCTGGTTTACACTTGTTCTCTGGCTGTGTAGAAATTTCATTATCACGCTAAAACTGCGGGCTTTGTCTAAAAATGGAACAAGGAACTTATGAGTCCACAGTAGAGAATACCGAGAGTGTACAGATTTTAAATCAGGAGGGTGACATTTTATCGAGACCTTGCCAACTTAAGTATACTTCTATGAAGATCGAGAAATACTTATAGTTACGATTTGCGAGGTATGTACTATTGTAGAAACAGATTGGTGAAAGAAGAACAACGCACTATGATGCAGTAGTGTCACGGCGTCCGCTCAAAAATTGCTGGTTTTCAAAATGTAATGTATGGCCGTGGGACAGGTGAATATATGGTCTAAATTTTTAATTTAGGACCTGTACGTACCGTAACATGTTGTCATAGAGAAAAACAAACATAAAAAGCAATTCCATAACATAATCAGTCTTGTCGATGAGCACTTTAATTAGAAAATCTTTCATCGAAAGAAAGTTTTCAAAATGTTTTACACATCAAACGTACAACGTCGATCCTATATTTTCCCATGACAACTCTTCAGTCACCTATGAACACATCATATACCCTCTTAGCAGCAACAGGAGGCAACTAAAAGTGTATAAAGTGCCACTTTTTCAGTTACCATAACAGATTAATGAGGACTGTGATGGACTGATTGAAATGCATGTTACTAAGAGAATCCTATTAGTGCGGCAACCTGGCAATGTCGCTAAACTTCAGGCTGCTTTACAGGCGGGTTGGGCATGGGACAAGGCCGGGATTGGGGCATGACATAAGTAGATTGAAAATGTCTGTGTTTGTCTTTGGGAAGGGTTTACTTGCTTTACATGTCATCATTTTTCTTAATTTTTGTTTATAATATCTAAAGTATAGGCAGGGCAGGTCATTATGAACGATAGGCTCTAATGCTGGCCGTAGGACAGACCTCTGTGAAGTAACCATTGTGTTTGTACTATGTAGTTCCTCAGAGATAATGGTCACACTTCGTCAATTCTAATACGCCGTCAGGGGCAGCGGGGGTCATGACGTCCTTCACAGAGTAAAAAAAGTAGCTGGTTCGGAAACGCAAACAACTTAAGCTTAGCTCATTGAAGAGCTACTCTTCCACTGGTCTTGACAGAGAAGACATACGCTATGTACATTATTTACAGGTTCATTGTACCGGAGAAATTCCCCCTAGCTCTTTTCGACAAGCACAATGAACCATGGACCACGGCTAAACGTCCCGTCCGAAGGACTGCGACCCTACTAAACAGTAGTGTGCATGTCGGGTGAGCGGGGGTCATGACCTCCTTCACGGAGTAAAAAAAGTAGCTGGTTCGGAAAAAAAAAAACTTAAGTAGTGAACAAATGTACAAAGAAGTCCACATTAGTGAGAGGATTGAAACACCAGCAGCGCAGAATTTATTTTCACCATCACCAAAGTCTTACATTTTTATGGGTTCACCACACCACGAAGTGGTGGTGAACCCATATTGCTTTTTCTGATGTTTCTTCTCCTCCTTCTCCTCCTCCTTCTTCTTCTCCTGCCATTTTTTAAATGGATTCAGCTTCTTCATTTTAGGGCCTAAGGTCCTGAAATTTGGTATGGAGGTACAGTGGGCAAATACCCCTAGGCGTTTTTTAAATTTTTGTGATACAGGCTTTTAGAATGGTTTTATTTGAGTTTTTTGGCTGTGTTATAGCAAATGTATTACTGTGTTAGTGTGCCGTGTTTACCACGTCTGGGCATGAGTCATCACAATGGAATGCAGGGCATCAACCAATAGGCATGCAGCTTTCCTCTATACTTCTTGCTGATTGGCTGTTGGGATTTAACTTGATTAACACCTGCACAGAGCATTTCCATACTGACAGTATGTCTTTATTCAAGTGTTTTGGTAGGTATTTCAAGCTTTTCTGCTCCAGCATTGGAATGCGGGGCATGAACGTTTTTTTTTATTTTGAAAATCAACAGTTTGCATTATGCAATTAAAAATCCTAACCAATAAAGTAGGGAATAGCTATCCAACTGTTGTTTTAGTTGTATGTTACTTCATATTATAGTTATATCAATATATAGGGGAATTCTTTTTTACACAACCAAAGAGTCTCACCTCGCTGACGTTTCGGTGTCTATCAGACACCTTCTTCAGAGCTTCTGACTGGAGTACTGCATATTTTCGGAAGTTATATCAATGTAAATCATTGTTTTCCCTTGTGTTTCTCATTCTTTCCCTGCCATGTGGTAAAATGTGGTGAACCCATCGCTGTATTTGCTCCAAAGCAAATATTGGCCTTTTTAGTTCATATATGTTTCAGCTAACTGTATTTGATGGCCACCAATGCTTTTTGTACCTAAATTGTTTTAATAATTATACTTCTACTGAATTTCCATTGTACACGAACATACATCAGTACAATGTGCACACAACTGCCAAACATTGGCAGAGACAAGAGGCAATTGTAACAATAAAGAATAAAAATTCATTCTTCCATCATGATGTTATTCCATGTCATTTTGCTAGTGTACATAACGTTACACCTTGATAAGAAGCCCTTGACTACAACATTACAGTTACATAGCCTTACAGAAAATCAACTTACAGTAAGTAGAGTATTTATTCTTATACTTTTCTCAGACAGATTTTCTTTCTGGAAGAAAAACATTCGGCTCAGAAGGATGAAAAAGAAATGGCATTTTGGTAAGAAGATTTTTTGGTAAGAAACTTTTGAATTTTATCACTCTGCAATTGTATAAGATACAACTTAAGGCAACTTCTTCTTCTGGGTAACTATAGTTACCGTAACAATAGTTTTTGGGACTACTGTATTCCACATAAAAGTAAGTAGTGTCTTATAAGAAATGTAGAACTAAAACACTACAGTTGCGTGTATTACTGAAATTCTAAATTAAACGAATCACCCCACAAAATGCATTACATCAGAAGCGCCCAGCGTCAAAATAAGCCACTAATTTTTTTCGCTCGATCAGTCGCTAGATATTTAAGGTATTGTCATTTGTATCCAAAACTCATATTGCTCCATAACAACTTTATCTGAACACTTCTCCAGTTATCTGAACAAAGATGTCTGCCTCCCTGCTACATTCAAATTTACTCATTCTGGTGTAAGTTTTTAACACACAAAGCCCCTACAATAGAGAGCGCTACTTGTCAGCGTTACAGACATGTAGGATTCATGATTTTGTGGATAACTGGGTGGGATCAGATTTAGTAGAGCAGGTGCGATTATTTTGGCCTGATTTTCATAGACACAGACTTCAGGGAGTAACGCCAGCCTCTCCAGCTGACCCACATCACACCTTGCGCGCGTGGACAGTTTTTCCCACAGTTGCCCAGGTAGCGGCCGTTGAGGTTGGACGCGCTGCAGCCATCAAACCACCAGCCGGCCTGTCCGTACTGCTGAGAACAGTCGCCGCTGCTCCAGGAATCGTTGTCCCTGTCCACAGTGGAGAACTTCTCCCCGTTGAGGCCCGTCATGTCGTCTCCCGCGTTGCCTGAATACCCGGAAAGGCTCAGCCGGTACTGGTCCGACTCACCAGACACCCTAGGGGGTGAACGACAAGTTAAAAAAAATCCTTTGGCATATTACATTATTAAATGTAAAGTAGGCAACTGATGACATAAATATAGAATACAACACGGGGTACTTCGTATCGCCCGAGGTATCGGCCCGACCGCGGGAGGGCCGGGACCGAGGGCGATGCGGAATACACCGTGTTGTATTTTATTTATGTCATACCCACCCAAGAAAACACGCCTTTCAATGCAAGATGAGCCAAAAGTTGGTGCCACTAAACCCTAAAATGCAACAACATCAATTCCAATGTCCGGATTCTGCATTCGAATTTTCGAAAGCGTTGCACGCGGTTAGGGCGAAACGCGTTCGAATCGTTCTATGGAACATTTGGAAGGGCCGGGCCGTACGCGTTAAGAACCCCCGGGCCGTACCGCTAGTTATCACACGGGCCGGAACAACCGTATCGAACGTAATCGCGGCCCAGGTAGGACATAAGCTGCATAATCAACAAGAGTTTGGAGACTTTATACCCCAATGAAAGATTAAGGACATTTGTGGATTTTGTTGTATTTCCACCGTGAAAAATGGGGGTATATTGTCATTGGACAGTGTGTGTGTGTGTGTGTGTGTGTGTGTGTGTGTGTGTGTGTGTGTGTTTCCGCATACTTGTGGTCAGCATAACTTTAGAAGGCCTGGATAGATTTAAAATCCGTTAAACATTTTCTTACTTATCTGCTTTAAAAGATTTCACGTCATGTGAAAAAAATGGCAGCCACGAGGGGTGTGAAACGTATTCTGGAGTGGAAACCTCCGGGAAAAAACCCTTGGCAGACCCAGGATGAGATGGACTGATGGTCTCAAGAAAATCCTGGCCAAAAGAACAAACCTTTCCTTTGGAGATGCCGAGAAACTGTGCGGAAACCGCACAGCTTGGAGAACTCTAAGCACGACTCTCAACTGACAGACCAGTATGGTCTACAGGCAATCTGGTGAGAGACTTTTCCATGTGTATTTTCTATCATGTACATGTACTTAACAAGGGACATCCTAACTGTGCTGTCTGCCTAGAATCCCCACTAGGAGGAGGAACACTAACCTAAATGTGTCGTATTCCGCGTAGCGTGTATTTTTTCCCCAGTCCATCACGTCCACACGCAGTCTATAGCCCTTCTGAGTAGTCAGGCGGTGGATGTTCTCGTTCCCAAGCCAGTATTCCCCGTTCTTGTTCCCAAACCCTTGCTTGTACTCCTCCCAGTTCTTGTTGAAGGGAACTGACCCGTCCAGTCGCCGTTGGATCACGGTCCATCCGCCTCCTGTGGGAAAACACTCCTTATTATTCTTTATGCTATTTTAAATAGAAACAGTTTTAAATGGAAACAGCACGAACCATGCTCGCTTTGCGGAGGAGATTGATTGGAATATAAGACCGACCCTGTGAATTATTTCTCATGAAAATAGGGATTTGACCAACAGAGTCGACTAAAGTTTAGTGTTGCTTTTTGCAGTTCATGCACACCTGTGTATATTACGGCTGCCTATGTGCCTTATGTATCTACCTGCTGT
>NW_017803603.1:189351-214351 GCF_001625305.1 Branchiostoma belcheri | reverse complement strand
TAAGAAGGGATATTTTCCAAACGTGAACTTGCGAAACTCCTTTTCCCATGCTGCCGCGGAAGGACATGATCACACGTAAGTCATTGTAAAAACTGACCTGCCACGAAGGGAAGTGCGACGGCCATGACCAGGAAGACCAGCCCGCCGAAGGTCCACCAGAACTTCTTACACCAGCCGGACCAATTGGCCTTGTTGTAAGTGACTGTGACGTTGGTGTCTGTTCGAACAAACAAGAATATTTGAATGTGTTTATCGCAAACATATAATCAAATAGTCAAAATAGTCAAATTACCTTTATTGGTCAACAACTGTAGCTGGTACGATGTATGGCAAAGAAACAACAAGGGTACATACACAAACTAATACTAACATATAATTCTAACGATCTAGTCCATAATGATACTGAAGCTAATCTATTGTGTTTCTGTAATTCAAGGGATATATCAGCTATTTATAACATGGTGTCGCTTTTGTAGTGATTCAGAAATGAATTTTCCAACGTACACTGATATCTGAGTAGGACATGAAAGGAGCATATTAAAGATATCTGATTTTGAGTAAAGTAGCGTAATATTAGTTTTTTTTATATTCCAACATGTAATCACCAGACGTGGTGACGGCACACTCAAGTTTTTTCAACTTATATTAATGCCGCCACCAACACAGGGGACAATACAATACTCATTTTCACCTGAGCGAAGTGAGGAAAGTCGTGTAAAGTGCCTTTCCCAAGGGCACAAGATCGGTGGCATGTCAGGACTCGAACCCAGGATCTCTAGGTTCCGGTTCCAAGTCGCGCACTCTGCCGCTACACCACACGACCCCACGACAATGTTTATGACAATGTTTTTGGTATTTGGAACACAGTGTAAGACTCAGCAGCATTCGTTTCTATAGCTAGAAAAATCCTTTTACCTGCTCCGGAGACGTGCAGCGTGTTTGGTGTAGTTGCCATGGCGTCCGCAAGTCACCTCCAATCAGTCTGGTCTTGCTGCTCGTGTGTGGCGTCTGGTGGAAAATGAAAGAAGCCCCTTTAAATGACTGAGATTCAGAGAGTTGAAAATTCTGCTTTCATTGTTGCTGATGAATCCTACCACACCTTCTTTATTTCAATATCTCATTTTGAACGTAGATTAATGAACAAAATATCCAACGTAAATGAAGTATAAAAAATTAGACAATTACGTAACACAATGTAATAAAGAACAATTCCCCACCCAACGACAAAAGCAAATATTTCATTATTATTATTATTGGATGGGCCGACTACTCTCTTCGCAGCCAAGGGCTGAATTGTGAGGAGCTTACAATTATTGGGGCTTAATCGCAAGGATCTGGAGGGGCTGCCATTCGGCGCCAACACAAGTGACCTCAATATGACCCCAGGTGCGGCCATATGACTGTAAGGTTTGAAAAGGGAAGTGCGGTGGGTTTTTTAACGTGTGTGGGATGTGGCTCCCCCAAACACTGGACCTCCGTTTAACGTCCTATCCTAGGGACGTCCCAAACCAAAGCTAGGTACTCATTTACACCTGAGTGAATTGAGGAAAGTCGTGTAAAGTGCCTTTCCCAAGGGCACAAGATCGGTGACAAGGTGGGGTTCGAACCCGGGACCTCTTGGTTCCGGGCGAAAGACGCTACCGCAACGCCACACGACCCCACTTAAATGCTACCGCTACGCCACACGACCCCACTTAAATCGTACAATGGAAAATTGAAGTTTAAAAGCGATTTGTTGTGGTAATGAATGTTGAGTGACTGAGACCCTCCCTGGTCCCAATACTTGGTCCTGCGTACACAGACGCAAACGGGGCGTATCCATACTATAAGCCCAGCGTCACAACTATACAAAACGCCTGCTTGAGACAGAAACATTCAGGAACTAGTTTTCACCTCCGTGGGGACGTCAGTAACAGGGACACTAGAAGAAGAGTGAAAATACAAAAAGGGCCAACCGTGCTGTATTGAATCTGATCCAGTCTCGCAAATAACTTGTATGTATGGGACACTATTGTTAGACCACACAGCTACATTTGTACGCCGAAAAAAGGCGAAAAGTGTACGAACCTTCTCACAACCAGAAGGTCTGCCGTATGATTATTAAAAGGAAGTGAAATAGGTACGATATATCAGGTACAGTAAAGGTAACGGTAAGAACAGTGAAAAACAAGTAAAGGTCTCCACTCACCGCTGTAGTAGTGCCCCGGCGCGCCGTCAGCTCAAACACTGCTGGCTTTCAAAATGTAATGCACGACCGTGGGACAGGAGAATATATGCTCTACATTTCAAAGCACCTTAACATGTTGTCATAGAGAAAAGCAAACATACAAATCAATCCCATAACATAATCACTCTGGTCAACGAGCACTTCAATTAGAAAATCTTTCGCTGGAAGAAATCTTTAATTTAACACAACAGGTGCACCCAAGCATGTCTACATGAAACGTACTACTTTAATCCTTTATTTTTTCCATGACAACTCTTAAGTCACCTATCAACAGAGCATTTACTCTCTTAGCAGCAACAGGAGGCAACTAAAAGCTTATAAAGCGCCACGTTTTCTGTTACCATAACAGATCAATGAGGAATGATGGACTCTATTAAATTGCATATTGCCGAGAATCCCATTAGTGTGGCAACCTGGCAATGACGCTAAACTTCAGGCTGGTTTACACTTGTTCTCTGGCTGTGTGGGAACTTTGTTATCACGCTAAAACTGCGGGCTTTGTCTAAAAATGGAACAGGGAACCCATGAGTCCACAGTGGAGAATACCGAGAGTGTACAGATTTTAAATCAGGAGGGTGACATTTTATCGAGACCTTGCCAACTTAAGTATACTTCTATGAAGATCGAGACATAATTACAGTTACGATTTGCGAGGTATGTACTATTGTAGAAACAGATCTGTGAAAGAAGAACAGCGCATTATGATGTAGTAGTGTCACGGCGTCCGCTCAAAAATTGCTGGTTTTCAAAATGTAAAGTATGGCCGTGGGACAGGTGAATATATGGTCTAAATTTCAATTTTGGACCTGTAAGTACCTTAACATGTTGTCATAGAGAAAAAAACAAACATAAAAAGCAATCCATAACATAATGACTCTGGTCGATGAGTACTTTAATTAGAAAATCTTTCATCGAAAGAAAGTTTTCAAAATGTTTTACACATCAAACGTACTACGTTGATCCTATATTTTCCCATGACAACTCTTCAGTCACCTATGAAGACATCATATACCCTCTTAGCAGCAACAGGAGGCAACTAAAAGTGTATAAAGCGCCACTTTTCAGTTACCATAACAGATTAATTCGGACTGTGATCGACTGATTGAAATGCATGTTACTGAGAGAATCCCATTAGTGCGGCAACCTGGCAGTGACGCTAAACTTCAGGCTGGTTTACACTTGTTCACTGGCTGTGTGGAAACTTTATTATCACGCTAAAACTGCGGGCTTTGTCTAAAAATGGAACAGGAAACTCATGAATCCACAATGGAGAATACCGACAGTGCACAGATTTAAAATCAGGAGGACGACATTTTATCGAGACCTTGCCAACTTAAGTTTACTTCTATAAAGATCGAGAAATAATTACAGTTACGATTTGCGAGGTATGTACTATTGTAGAAACAGATTTGTGAAAGAAGAACAACGCACTATGATGTAGTAGTGTCACGGCGTCCGCTCAAAAATTGCTGGTTTTCAAAGTGTAATGTATGGCCGTTGGACAGGTGAATATATGGTCTAAATTTTCGATTTAGGACCTGTAAGTACCTTAACATGTTGCCATAGAGAGAACAGTTTACATAAAAAGCAATTCCATAACATAATCAGTCTTGTCGATGAGCACTTTAATTAGAAAATCTTTCATCGAAAGAAAGTTTTCAAAATGTTTTACACATCAAACGTACTACGTTGATCCTATATTTTCCCATGACAACTCTTCAGTCACCTATGAACACATCATATACCCTCTTAGCAGCAACAGGAGGCAACTAAAAGCTTATAAAGCGCCACTTTTTCAGTTACCATAACAGATTAATGAGGACTGTGATGGACTGATTGAAATGCATGTTACTGAGAATCCCATTAGTGCGGCAACCTGGCAATGACGCTAAACTTCAGGCTGGTTTACACTTGTTCACTGGGTGTGTGGAAACTTTGTTATCTGGCTGAAATTGGAATGGAGGTCTAAAACTGCCGTCTTTCTCTAAACAAGTGCTTTTGAAAAAGCTGGCATTTCGGGCGAGGTTAAACATTCGAAAGGCTTTCTCCAGTTATTGAATTAAAATTTGCGGTAGTAATTTATTTCAAAGTATGCCCAAAATTATGTAAAATGTTCAAAATTGCAGCAATCGAGTAAATGAATCAAGTACATAACTTTTGTTAATAAAACATTTAACATTTTCTCAGGCCCGAAATGCAACAAGGAACGGAGAACTCATGAGTCCTCAGTGAATAACATCCAGAGTATTACTTCTTCTTCTACTTTGTAAAAACTTACCAAACTTGCTAAAACTTGCTAAACTGCGTCTAAAAAAGGGGGGGAAAAAGGAACGGAGAACTCGTGAGTCCACAGTGGAGAATACAAAGAGTGCACAAAAATAAGCTACTGCTAAAAGGTCTTCTGTAGTAGTACTTAGAATCGGAAATACAGAGAATATGAAAAAGATCATTCTTAGGTTTTCCTATTGTAGTACATGCACATGTAGTTGGGGGATACTAAACGCATAACGACTAACACTGGGCTTTGGTAACTTACACCAGTTACTGGAATTCTACAATAAATGGCACGCCACACGACGAGCATTAATACGTTAAGAAGCGCCCCAAGTCAAAATTAGCCACCTACATCTTTTTATCATTTGCATGTTATAAGGTATTGTCACTTGTATTCTCATGGACTGACTTATCTTTCGACTGGAATGAGGCGGACTGTGATTATGCCTTATGATTTTGACTATTTGTTTTGGTTGACATGTCTTGTTTCTAATGATTGATTACTTGTACTCTTTGCTCATATTACTTATTATCTCTATGTTTAATTATTTGATTGTCTATGTCCTTTGTAACTTGTTCTGTTGGGCTACCTTGGAAATCAGTTGTCCTAAACTGAAGGTACCACCCAACTGTTTTTAAGATCAATGAATAAATAAATAAATAAATAAAAAGTATCATTGGACAGTATCATTCATATTGGACAGTTTGCTCCATAAAAGCTATATCTGAACACTTCTCCAGTTCGCTGGAGGTCCCCACTTAACATGATTGTCTTTCTTTTTTTATCTAATCTTTAGACACCTGGATGGCCTAGTTCAATTCTGACAACTTGATGTTCAATAGGGCCCAGTACAGAGATACAATAAAATCAAAGATACAAACAAAGACCGATATAACAAATCAGAATCGTTATCCATAACTCGTGTCGATTTAAACAGTCAAGGTCGGCATTTCGATTTGGAGGTCAGAGGTCAATTTACACACTAAGATTAGGTAATTAAGTTCTTCAGAGCAGTCTTGCAAGATTTCAAGATTCTCACTGATGCATTCAAATTGACTCATTCTGGTGTAACTTTGTAAGGCCATGTTAATTTGATTGTATGGATGACATCAGCGCGCGCTTGAATTTTCGGCTGTTTCCAAAAAAGTTTTCAACCATACTGTAAATCGTACAAAACAGTTGCAAAATGAGCCAATGTATACTGTAAGTTGCAAAAATTGAAAAATGATACCAATGTCGTAGAATGCCAGAATCAAACGAATATGTAAAGAAACGAATTTGAAGAGTAGATTATCCGCCATATCATACTCGGTGTCATTTGTTCAACCTTCATGACCACGTAGATTTCATAATGAAAGCAACTTTTTTGCCAAACTTTTTTATTCGCACGCTCGCATCAGTTTTGGGGTTCACAGAGGATGTCATCCGTACAATCACATCAACATTGGCCTAACAAGCAAAGCCCTTACATTAGAGAGCGTTACTTCTCCGCATCTCCAGATTAATGATTTTGTTCATAAGGCCAAAGCAAGTAATTTTATGGATGACATCAGCGCGCGCATTGATTTTTGCCTGATTTTGAAAAAAATAACAATAAATTTGTTGCATTCTGTCGACATGTCGAAAATGGGCAAATATGTCTGTTGCCATGCCGGAAGGCGGATAACAGATAACTATGAAGAGAGGAGACAAGACAAGGCTCTGATTTAGTGTTTTGTTTCTTACTTTGATGCAGTGATATGTGATGCTGGCTGTGTATATGTGCTGTTCCCCACTGAATAAAAACCATTGACAATGATTGAGTCAAAAAATGTAGGAACCTTGTTTTTCTCGGTCCGCCTTGTTTTTTTTTCGCCCGCTCGCATTAGGTTTGGAGTCTGCGGAGGATGTCATCCATAAAATTTACTTGCTGTGACCAATTGGGTGTGATCAGATTGAGATCAAATTCAACTATCGTGGCCTGATTTTCATAGACACAGACTTGAGGGAGTAAGTATTGTTTCTCCAGAGCTCCCACACCACACCTTTCCACTCTTCACAGGAGTACCCACAGTTGCCCAGGTAGCGGCTGTTGAGAAAGGAGGTGCTACAGAACCTATACCACCAGCCACCGTGCCCGTGAAACTGAGAACAGTGGCCGATACAGATATCGTTGTCCCTGTCCTTAGTGGAGAACTTCATCCCGTTGTTGCTGCTATACTCGCTGCTTTTGTTAGCCATGCAGTCATGCGCGTCGCCTGAATACCCGGAAACGCTCAGCCGGTACTGGTCCGACTCATTGGACACCCTGGGTGGGAACAGCAAATCACACAATATCAGTTATGAACGACAATCTGCATTGATTCTGATTCAGGGTTCAGAGATCTTTTACGTCCATGGAGTATTTGGAACTTTTGTAAATTTTGTTCTGTTAGTTTGTCTTATTGATGATGGAAATGTTGTACTTAGCATAATTCATTTTAATTTATGGTCTACTCTACCAAATGATATGTACGAAAGTCCTTTGGCAAAATGCCATTTTAACACTTTTATCACTAATTGTGATAACCTGTGTCTTGACCTGTTGTCAATGTCAATAAAGAAAGAAAGAAAGAAAGAAAGTAATTACGCCAATGAACTCCACATTGTAAGGTCGTGTGGCGTAACGGCAGAGTGCTCGACTCGGAACCAAGAGGTCCCGGGTTCGAGTCTTGACAAGCCACCGATCTTGTGTCATTGGGAAAGGCACTTTACGAGACTTTCCTCACTTAACTCTGTGAAAATGAGTATTGTCCTGTCCTGTATTTGTCCTCTACGTTGGTGGCGGCATCAAATAAGTTGATATAACTTGAGTGTGTCGTGACTTCCTGCTTAGAAATTTCTCAATAGAAGGAGGAGCACCAACCTAAATGTGTCGTATTCCGCGAAGGCTGTCTTCATCTCCCAATCCATCATGTCCACTCGGAGCCGCTGTGCCTTGTGGTTAGTCAGGAGGTGGATGTTGTCGTTCCCAAGCCAGTACTCCCCGTTCTTGTTCCCAAACCCGCGTTTGTACTCCACCCAGGTCCGGCTGAAGGGAACCGAACCGTCCATTCTGCGCTGGAACACGGTCCACCCACCTCCTGTGGTAAAACACGTTTAAACTCTTTAGCGTGTTTTTATTGTAAATGCCTGACAATTCAGCAAGAAGGTACGTAAATAAAGTATCAAGTTTCAAAGTCAAATTCAATCTACCTGCTGTATCCATGTCACAGTAGACCTTTACACCGGACAGAGGTGAGCCAAGTGTGTAGACTCCACTGGTCGTGTGTCCGGCGGCTTTAACTGCAGCACAGTCTGAGAAACGGTATGTAGAGGAGGAAATACTTAGTAGTCACAATGTAATGATTATCATAAATATTATAGACACAGCGAACTAACGATTGATATTTTAGACAAGAGAATTAGCAATGTATGCGAAGAATCGCTAGTCGTTTTACGACCGTAAATAAATACAAAATTATCAGGATACGAAAACTAACTGTATCTTGTGTGTGTGTCTGTGCATGTGTGTGTATGTGTGTGTGTGTGTGTGTGTGCATGTGTGTGCGTGCGTGCGTGTGTGTGTGTGTATGTGTGTGTGTGTGTGTGCATGTCTGTGTGTGCAAGTGTGTATGTGTGTGTGCGCATGTGTGTATACACGTATATACATGTGTGTGTGCATAATATATGTAAATGTGCGTGTGCATGTGTGTGTGCATAATGTATGTACATGTATGTCTGTGTGTGCATAATGTATATAAATACATTCATGTGTGTGTTTGCATGTCTGTCTGTGTGTTCGTATATGCATAATATATGCTTAGAGTTACTAAAGATATTAGTGTAAAATCGGGGCAAAAATGAAACTCGGACCCTCCAACTCACCTGCAGGCCGTGTAATCGGGGCTGCAAGGAATGGACAGCTACACTGAAAGAAAGGCGAGACATATTAATATGAAGCTACTAGTAGGAAAAAGCCGCAAGGCAAAAGTAAAACAAAGTAAGCAGAAAAGGTTCACAACTGATATCTTTTATATGTGTATATTTGTATCTTTTAAATGTATTTTATAAATACATTTTTGAATCAGCTGAAAGAAAGATGCGGAATGAGGGATGGCTGTGGTGCAAAAGATGCCGGCTTGCTCTAATATCAGTTTAAAGTAGATGGTTAGCAATGTGTATCCAAATTTGGGTATGTAGTCAATGACGAGAATACTTAAGGCCAGGTTTTTTCCTGGAATGACTCTAAAGGTCCACAATAACCAGCGGTATAGACCGTCTAGTGGTGTAAAGCGGTGCATTGCTTCATTAGTTAGTTAGTTTGTTAATTTTTTTTACCTGTCCAGAAGGTCCAGGGGGCCCTCTTTCACCAGGTGGTCCAGCAGGCCCATGGTCTCCTGGAGGCCCAGGTAGAGCAGGGGCAACTGGCCCCATGGACCCATTGAAATCAGTCCCTGAAACAAGAATTTGGAGACCTTAACCAACATGAAATATGTAGAGCCTTTTTGAAGACCAGGACAAGAGTTACAAAAAGCGGACGTTCTGCTGTAGTAACAAGGTCAGCCACCAGGAGGCCCAAATTTGAACTTAACCTTTGTCTTCTTAAGACCTAGCTACATACCAAATATGATCACAATCCATAAAGGCCGTCTGTAGATAAGCTATTCATGAATATGTGGGAACACACAAACACAGACCAAAAACAATACCTACATTTTAGTGCAGATAATAAGAGAATGGGTAAAACTCCTATCATAGATCAGTCCATATGTGGTATAAAATCATGGTTTAAGATTTTTAATGTGTAATGGTAGGACACACTACTTACGTTCCAGCTCGGTTAGTCGCGCTGAATTCTTCATCACCTCCTGAGAGATGATCTGCAGGTTAACTGTAAAAAAAGGAGCCAAAATCGAGCTTGCTGTGTTCTGTATGTCCCGGAATGACATGAACATTCATAACATTCATTCATTCATTCATTTTTTTGTCATTCATTTATTCATTCATGAACTAAAATATCACGCGTAAGTAATCTTAAAAACCGACCTGCCAAGAAGGGAAGTACAACGGCCATAACCACGAAAACCAGCCCGCCACCGGTCAGCCAGAACGTCTTACACCAGCCGGACCACCTCTTCACTAGTGGGGCTTCCTCGTAAGACAGATCCTCATAGATATCTGTTCGACCAAACAAAACCAAAAACCTTCTATATTGATTGCCTGTTCTGTGTATTTTTATACTTGTTATTGGCCATGTAAATTTTGATGTTGTATATGTGCTTTTGTAAAGGTGCGTATGCACCTGTTTTGCCCTCCCTTTCACTTGGTGAAAAATCAAAATAAATAAACAATTAAACAAAAACAAGTATATTTAAGTGTTAATCGCAAATGTTAAGACAATATTTTGGTATTTGGAACACATGTAGTGTAAGAATTCAGCACCCGTTCCTATAAGGCCACACTATCTTTATTTAATGGATGGCATCCTCTGAAGACTCCCAAACTAGTGCGCGCGGGCGAATGAAAAAAATTCCGACCAAAAATAAAAACGCTACTAAACAACAGGAATACAAAGCTGCTGTTGTGAATTTGTGGCACTACATAGCGACGTATACGACAAAGCCTGCACATGCTAGCCTTTTTCGGAATTTATGAATCGGCACTGTATGTATGTACTAAGGTCTTGTCGTGGAGCTTCGGTAGCCTGGTTGCCGTCCTCCAGAGTTACCACAGGCTCTGTACTGTCGCTAACTACCATGGACTACCCAGGCCTTGAGCAGAGCCTTGGAGGACGTGATCTTTATTGAGAACAGGCGAAAATCAATGCGCGCGCGGATGTCATCCATAAAATTAATTCGGTGTGGCCTAACAAGAGATAGTTTTACCTGGTTCGGAGCCATGCATCAAAATTGTTTTGCCTGGTCCGGAGATGTACATCACATTCAGTATTCTCGCGGCGGCGTCCGCAAGTGATCTCCAATAAGTCTGGTCTTGCTGCTTTGGTGTGGCGTCTGGTAGAAAATTAAAAAAAGAAAAAAAGCCCCTTTAAATGATTGAAATTCAGAGAGCTGAAAATTCTGCTTTCATTGGTATTTATGAACCGTATCACACCTTCTTTATTTCAATATTTCATCTTCAGCTTTTGGCCCGTAAACCTAAGGAAATGCTATCTGGAAATATAAAACGCTCATATCACTATCAGAATTATCAGGGTAGCCATTGCAGTTTCAGTAGTTGTCAGCAATGCGTTGATTTTTGCGGGACGTCTGTGATGAGCGGGGTCCCAGAGCTCCATATCGAAAAATAGCTGGAGGGTTTTAATTATTTGGCGGCTAATACTTTCATATACCTATCACACAAAGTGTAAACGAATTTGGCCGACCCCCATCTTCCGATCTCTGCCTGGTTTTTTCGTGCAATTATATCAGACTGTTGCAACGTGTATCATATTTAATTGATATTCTAAAATCGAGGGCCATTAATTGGACAGAGTGCATAAACCCGCAAACCATTGATTTGTTGTGTTTTCTTTAAATATTTTTTCATGCAGGTCAACTGATGACAATTTTGAAATCTACCTTTCAGATAACTTGCAATGATGCTTACATTTAGTAAATTGTAATAATGCTTATTTTGTAATTTTCCACCACAGGCCACACCCGAGCAGCGAGACCAGACTGATTGGAGGCCATTTGCATACGGCGCCGCGAGTACTAGTATACCAAACGCGATGTATATACGTGTACGTCTCTGGAACAGGTAGAACAATTTCATATGGCGGTTCATAGTTACACACACCTATCACACAAAGTGTGAGCGAATTTTGCCGACCCCCATCTTCCGATCTCTGTCCGGTTTTCTCGAGCATTTGCATAGGACGACTCAAGTATACCCAACGCGATGTATACATGTACGTCTCCGGAGCAGGTACAACGATTTCTTATCATATGGCTCTTCATATTTCCACATACCCATCACACATACAGAGTATGAGCCAATTTGGCCGACCCCATCTTCCGACCCCTGCCTGGTTTTCTCACGACTCTTAATAGCCTGGTATCCAGTCTGATCGTGGTCGGGGTCGCAAGAGCTCTGTCCCGCCCGCCCAACATAGGTTTCCCGAGAGATTGACTAGTCCTCCACGTGTTGGGGGGAAACAAAATCCCCAAGCGTACTGTCTCTTATTAGCGTAACACTCCTACCGGGACGGT
Organism: Branchiostoma belcheri; assembly: GCF_001625305.1. Taxonomy (NCBI): domain Eukaryota; kingdom Metazoa; phylum Chordata; class Leptocardii; order Amphioxiformes; family Branchiostomatidae; genus Branchiostoma; species Branchiostoma belcheri. Next base: position 202,638 of record NW_017803603.1, on the reverse strand, counting down.
CTGTTGCACTGGGCGGGGGAAGCTATTAGAGCCCCCGAAGACACAACCTGCCCGAACACCCCAATACCCTCAATCACGTAAGACTGGATACCAGGCTAGACTCTTAAGACACAGAAACAAACGTAACTATATTGGTAATATGTCCTAAAAAATAAACTACTGTACAAAAAAACATTTAACACAATTAACACGTCTTATTTAATTAACACGTTTTTCACCCACAAATAAAAATACGTACTAAATAAACGTACTAAATAATAATCAAGTCTCAATGGAAATCACAGAGCTATCTGTGAAACATTTGGTCGCTCAGAAGTACACAGGAGAAAAAGACAGATTGACACAAATTAAGAGAAAATCTGTATCTTACCTCCGGTGTCGCCAGTCTTGGGGTGTTTCTCCTCTCCCGACATGATGCCACTTGTCTGGTTTCTGCACAGCAAAAACACGTCCTGCACCAGGCACGGCGTTTGTCGACTGACGCGAGTCCTTCACACCTTACTGACGCCCACGCAGCGACTACAAACAGTTTTACTACATAAACTGCTACAACTGTTGTGCAATAATGTTTGATTGATCGTAACGACCAGCACCGAAGCAATGCATATTTATTACTAACTAGTCTATGAAACTTAAAAACTAAGGGATGAAAGCTAAGCAAGGCAATCAGCGCTACATTTTGAAGTGTTTGAAAACGCAATCATTTTTTTCTTCAAAGTAAAAAGATATGCCCAATACGCACGCATCGATTTGGTTAACAAAATGGCAAGTCTGTAAAAAATGTGTTTTGAAAAGATGAGACTTTTGTGTTAACACCTATTGGTCTTATGTCCTAATGTTCAAAGCATCATGGCGAGATCAGTACACAAACGCAATCATGGTCTTTTGAAAGCACAGTTTACAAGCTTACTGTATGCTGATGTCGTAATTAAAAAAAAAGAAGAAAACATGTACAGTTATTGCACGTACAGTAAAGCAAACTACAAGTAACATTCAAGATAACCTGTGGTTCACAAAAAGCATTTGGCTCAGTCATAAAACCGTGCAAGATTTAATACAGTTTTGCACATGAACATGCCTTTGTCAACTCCACTATAGAGTATAGTGTTATCTATCCGTCAGCTTTTCCACGTGTATTTTGCTGCTGCTATTTCATATACATAACCTACGTGTAACTTCTATATATATATTTATATATACCCACACAGAAGTGAATGCAGTGCATTTCATACAATAAGGAGACCATTTCCGTTTTGATAAACATATTTCAACTGCTCATTCCTGAGAAACTGGCAATTTTGACATATTTGCAACATACATGTACAAACTGTACATGTACATGTTACTAGTATTCACAATCCATGCTTAAAGAATATCATACCGGTAATCATTAAAATATGCCCCCCCCCCTCCATTCACAATCTATACCACTACAGACTTGTATTCACTAGACTGACAACATGGGCTGACATATAGTCAAATTTAGTTACATAGTTGCCAGGGTACCGCTTGCCCGTGCAGTTCACTAAAAGCTTAGAGGCAAAATGTTACAAATGTTCTACCCATAAAAATACTAGCCTGGTTACTAAACCTATCATAGCTCCTGAGTCCTACATCCTCTCTGCATATTTGCGGAGAGGATGTAGGACTCGGGACCTATAATGGGTTTGGTAACCAGGCTATAAAATACCTCCTCAGTAAGGCCTGTCAGAGGCTAAGCACAGTAGTTCTATATTTCATTCAGGACTCAGTTCAACATCAGTAACTACTCACTACTCATTCCTTTCATCCAAAATTCACTTTCCTGACAGTTCTTTTTCTGACTCTACAATACTATGACTTACAGGAACACCACCCGATCTCCTATCATGTGTTTAATACACAACCTGATGGTATATACAGATATACAGTACATAAATATGCACACACACAATCTTGCAGAAGAACTTGGTCTGTTATTCTTTGTAACAGTTCAAAAATTGGGTAAGTCTTAGGCTGGTGTGTTATGCCGAAGGGCAGTTATACTGGCTATACAGATACAGAGGCTGGTGTGCTATGCCGAAGGGCGGTTATACTGGCTATACAGATAGAGAAGCTGGTGTGTTACGCCGAAGGGCGGTTATACCGGCTATACAGATACAGAAGCTGGTGTGTTACGCCGAAGGGCTGTTATACCGGCTTTACAGATACAGAAGCTGTTGTGTTACGCCGAAGGGCGGTTATACCGGCTATACAGATACAAAAGCTGGTGTGTTATGTCGAAGGGCGGTTATACCGGCTATACAGATACAGAAGCTGGTGTGCTACACCGAAGGGCGGTTATACCGGCTATACAGATACAGAAGCTGGTGTGTTACGCCGAAGGGCGGTTATACTGGCTATACAGATACAGAATTTGTGTTGGAAAACACAGTACAAACTTGTTTCGTGACGACTTCTACCAACACAGATGGACTTTCAATCTAATAAATAAGCAGCATCAGTGACTAGCTTGGGTGGAGAACATCCACACAGTTGTATTTTCTAAACTACAGTTTCTAAGGCCAGTGTTGAAGCTTTGGACGTATCATAAGTACACATGTAGCGGCATTGTAGCCTGTTCTGTACGTGCCGTAAATTAAGTTTGGTTTTAGGTTAGTAAACCATTGGTTAACCTTCTCCCTGCTGCCTAACCAAGTAACCAACAGCAGCCAAATGGCTGCTTCAGTGCGCTAAAGGTTAACAAGGTGTATTTTCTAACCTACAGTTCTACAGTGTTGAAGCGTACGTTCACACGCATGCCTGTTACGTACACTGTTATGTTCTTATACCACTTCTGCTGCGAGCAGCTTTTTTGTGTCCAGCGAGCGAGAAATTTTACACTGCCTTTCCACAGGATTTCTGGCACAGGTTTAGCAGGAGAGGCTGTCATAGGGGGTACAAGAAGCATGTACTTTGCACGTTTTCCCTGCTTTACCAGGCTCTGGTAAACCCTCTCCTGTCCTCTTGTCTATTGAGTTTTTTTCTCTGGTAGGCCACACCAATTTAATTTGTTGGTTCACAGATTTTTTCAGAAAAAATATGAAGCGACAGGTCGAAAAAAAAAGAAGATAAAAACAGGTCTAGGCATTCTGTTATAGCCCAAAATGCTACGATAGGAGCCATGAAGTCAACACAAAAGGCTAGGTTAATTTTTTAACAATGAATTTTGAACTTTTAATCAAACCACTGCATTGATAGATGGAAAAACTGTATTAGCTAGGAAGAAAAGGACATTCCTCAACTATTGGGGGTAAAATATGAGCATATTTGAGTTGATTCAGAACCAGAATCTTTTTTTTTTTGGAAATCAGAAAAAAATGAATCTGAAACCCAACAAATTAAATTGGCGTGGCCTATGTGGTGACTCATGAGTCTGGGATGTCGGGGATGTCAGGTCTCCTGGTCTGGACGATCCGCGGCTTCTCCAGCCCCATGGCTCTCTGCTCGGGCGTATCCTCACACACGTGGATCACGATACTCGGCTTGTCACCTTCTGCTGGTATCAACTCATGTGGCTCACCTGGGAAAAAACACCATGGTAGATAAAGGTTAGAGACAAACAGGTAATGAGATACACATGAAACTTTGCCATGTCTTGGAAATGCATAATGTTTGCCTTCGCATCTGGTCTGTTCTGTTAATTCTTACTCAAACACATTCATATACATGGTCTAAATCACTCCTGCTAAAAAATTGCAAAATGATGTAACCCAACACCTAGTCTAGTTACCATGGTGACAGACATCTGGCTTAGGTCATTGACCTTATTTGTTTGGAGAAGAAGAGGAAGAAGAGGAAACATAGCAAAAACAATGTTTTCCTTCAGTAAACAAAAAAATAAAAATAGCAAAAATGTACAAATTTTCTAGGTGGGGCCTGACCTGGTGAGAGCTGGGCCAGCGCTGAGAGGAGGTCATAGTTCACGTGATGCTGCTCTGTGATTGGCTCCCAGTCGACGGGCGGGGAGGCAGGGGGGGAGATAAGGAACTGCTTCTCTGGGGTAGGGGGGCGCAGGTGCGGGTCTCTGCTGGGGGGGTCCATCTGGGGAATAAAAACACATGGTTTATCTCTATCATGGTAGTTCATCTGTGTCTTTATCAAGATCCCCTACTTTCTCCAGTTGGTTACCGCCTACACGTGCAATTGTACATGGCAGAGAACTCAGGTCCAAAAATCAAATCAGTCAATTTAGCTGCAGAACATCGAGATTTAAGAACAGTACTTTACCTTTCATTGTAAAGTTACTAAATGATAGTTGACATGTTCATTGTGTAAGTCATGGTTGTATTGAATCGTTATAGCTGATTTTATATTGTTTAACATTGTTGTATTGAATCGTTATAGCTGATTTTATATTGTTTAAATGTAAACAATAACCACAATTCAGCCGAAGGATTGCTATGGTATTGTATTTGTATTTGTGTGAAATAAATAAACCAGTCATAATAATAATAATCTGTGTTGGCAGTTACATGTTTAGAGTTAAAACTTAAAATCCCACACAAAAAGTTCTAAAACCTAGAGCATTCGACCAGACACTCAGTCGCTCACACTCTCTCCTGCACTCTCCCTCCCCTAGACAGTATATGAACAGTCCCCTTTTTGTGTTGGATCTAAAATTTTAACTCTAAACACACATGGTTACTGTTAGACATGCCTAGCCTGGGGTGGAAGTGGAACAGTCCCTCTTCACATACATTGTACAGTACATGAACAGATCCCATCCCAGCATTGTCCCTTCTCTAACTTAAAGACAATACATGAACAGTCCCCTGCACATACTACCTCCCCTCAGACAGTACATGAACAGTCCCCTGCACATACTACCTCCCCTCAGAAAGTACATGAACAGTCCCCTGTACATACTACCTCCCCTCAGACAGTACATGAACAATCCCCTGCACATACTACCTCCCCTCAGACAGTACATGAACAATCCCCTGCACATACTACCTCCCTCCAGACAGTACATGAACAGTCCCCAGAACATGACCTTCTCCCTCCCATCCTCCCTTCATCAGCACCACAGGAAATTGGAGGTTAAATCTCTGACTGATGGTTTCCCAGATAAACCCCATCCAGTCCTAACCTTGGATTACAAGCTCTCAACACTAAACCTTTTCATTTACATTTACATGTACATGTACTGACGTGCTCCAAATTAGATTTCTATAAATAGTGGTACATGTATCATAGAAAAATACTGAATACTATCCACACACAGGCAAACACACCTGTCCTTGGTGCTGAACAACATCCACACACAGGTTGACATTCCTGTCCTTGGTGCTGAACACCATCCACACACAGGCAAACATGCCTGTCCTTGGTGCTGAACACCATCCACACACAGGCAAACATGCCTGTCCTTAGTGCTGAACAACATCCACACACAGGTTGACATTCCTGTCCTTGGTGCTGAACACCATCCACACACAGGCAAACATACCTGTCCTTGGTGCTGAACAACATTCACATACAGGCAAACACACCTGTCCTTGGTGCTGAACACCATCCACACATAGGCAAACATACCTGTCCCTGGTGCTGAACACCATCCACACAGGCAAACATGTCCTATAGCGTATAAGAGCCTATAACGTTTACATTTTTAGATATAGCACTGTCTAATCTCACCTGCACAAAGTACACCTTGAGTTCCTTCTCCATGAAGTCCTTGTGGTGCAGCTCCACTCTCGCTCTCGCCGCTTCGTCCGCCGTCGGGAAGTAAACCCGCGCCCGCCGAAAGCTCTTAAGGTACGAGAAGCTCGCCCGGTGACTGTAGGCCATGAACAGGCCCTCAAATGCGTTCTGCGGAGGGAAAAGAGATGAAAATACGTCAGAGTGACGCGGGGCTGGGAAAAGAGCAGTCATTTATAATTTGAACCAGTTGGGCTAAACCAAGTCATTTCTCTGGTTCAATGGCCATGAACAGTATCCTCCGTAGCAGGCTGATAGAACTGGGGGTTTGGTGGTCTTCGGCTGTTTTCTGGTTAGCCCAGTTCTAAAAAAACTGGGCTAGTTCAACCAGGCCGGCTATGTTCCCAAAGACCCTGACTACCCCCAAAACCCTTGAAGTTTTGGCAGGCTGTGGAGGCTACATGAACAGACCCTCAAACGCATTCTATGGGGGGAAATGAGATGAAAATATGTCAGAGTGACGTGGGGTTGCGAAAAGAGCACTCTGCTGACAGCACTGATTCAACTGAATGACTGCTGTGAAACCATTTAGGCAGAACCAAGTCATTTCTCTGGTTCAGTGGCCATGAAGAGGCCCTCAAACGCGTTCTACAGGGGAAATGAAAAAATAAATACGTCAGAGTGACGCTGGGTTGGGAAAAGAGCAGCTGCTGCTGCTGATAGCTCTGAATGACTGTAAAACCATTTAGGCAGAATTAAGTTCAATCACAGTACTATAGAGAAAAAAAAGGATAATCCCAACCTACCAACCCTATATTTTTTCCAGGACTGAAACAGGAAACACCACATTTTTTCCCTCGGCCTACACAGAGGCATTGTGACTAACTGCTGGTGTAATTGGGCGTTCAGGATCGCTTCAGAGATAAGCGAGAATCTGCGTCACCGGGAATTTCAGGAGAGGTCACGTTTTTTCTGACAAACGTCACCATTTCTTTTTAAAACGATGGTAATGATTCAAAAGCTGTGGATGGCTTTTGACTGTAAAATGATGAGTGTAGAGTGAGGTGGGAAATACAGAGGTTGTAATTTGTAATGACTTAGTAATTAAAATATCCCTGGACGGGTTTTCTCAGACAAACATCACGATTGATTCTTTTTAAAATGACGCTGATGATTCAAAAGCCGTGGATGGCTTTTGACTGTGAAAGGTGAATGTAGAGTGAGGTGGGAAATACAGACATTTCAATCTATAATGACTGAGTAATTGAATGTTTTCAGGTTTTCTCTGACAAACGTCACCATTTCTTTTTTAAAACGATGGTAAATGATTCAAAAGCCATGGATGGCTTTTGACTGTTGAATGCATGAAAGATGAATGTAGTTTGGAGTGAGGTGGAGAATACAGATATTGTAATGAAAGTAACTGAAATTTCCCTGGTCAGCTATTTTCTGACAAACGTCACCATTTCTTTTTAAAACGATGGTAAAATTAATAAATGATTCAAAATCAGTGGATAGCTTTTGACTGTGTAATGCTCAAACAATAAATGTAGATGAGTATTTGGAGTGAGGGGAATACAGATATTGTAATGACTCAGAGTAATTGAAATGTAATGTGTCCATGCTTTCAATGGTGGCATTAACTTTGGCAACCTTTCCGGACATTACAGTAGACTGCTCTCATTTTAGTGGAGCTAGCTAAATGTTTGACTTTGTAAAGGGGAAACAAATTAGTTAGGCTCAAGTTATATTCCCTTCCTTTTGCCTAATCTTATAATGTCTGCTTGCTGTATTTTCACCTTAAAATGTCTGATCATGAGATTTATTTAGCAACGATATAAATTACTTACCTTTAGGCTTTAGTTAAAACATAGCACATATTTGCTACATACAGTAGTAACAGTACATGTAACTGGCTTCAATTTTACTGGGCCAATAATCTATAGTAGAAATCACTCACTCACTCACACTCACTATCCATTTAACGCAAAAGAAAAACACATCTTTCTGCAAAGGTTTGTATACATGTGTTCTTGTTTTACAGTTAACTTAGAAAGATTCCTACTAGAATAGAATTGATAATTTAAAATCTAAAACCATATTTGATTACCGGTACTAGCAAATGTTCAGTCAGTTGCACCCAGAATTGGGACCAAGAATATAATCAGGTCATCATGCTCATTAGCTTAACGATATGTCCCTAATGAATATACATGGTCATGTGGGACATGAACTGGTGTGGGACATGAACTGGAATCATGATATGGACTGTAATTAATAAGTTTATTACTAATTCCTGTTCAAGGGCTAATTGCAATTTGCAAATAACAAGACCAGATTTGGTTAATGATAATCAATGATAATTAGGGGCGTGACTTCAGAGGATGCGCTAATATTAATCCCTTCCATGTTGTACATGTAAATCTGACTGTCCCAGTGATTAGCACAGACTGTGGGACAGGACAGACACAGATGGAGAGAGAAAGGCACGTCTCATGTCTCACAAGGGACACGAGGATACATAAGCAGGGCTTGAAATAAGGGGTGCATGTGAACCTTCGACAGGTGCATCCAAATTTGGAGCTGTGCACCCAACTTTCTTCTGTGGGTGCATTTTTGTAGGTACATGTATATCTAAAGATGTTAAATGTATAGTAGTACTGTAGTATACAGCATATTCTTATAACATCTAAAATAATAAAAAAATAGAATAATTGTTGTTACAGTAGTACTTTTCTTTAGAAATGAAACAATTAGTTTTTGATGACATACTACACTTATTTCATGTGGTTCACCCAAAAGATTTTTTGTGCACCTATTCTCAAAATGAATTTCAAGCCCTGGTAAGTTAGAACAAACATGCAGGAAGACACAGTGAAGACAAAGTGCATTAACAGTATAATTCTATAATACTTATCAAAGTACAAAGAGTATTGTCCTTACCCTAACAGTCAGATCCCCGAACAGTTCATCAGGTACATTGACCACATGTAGAGCTGTGGGGAGCTCCTCCTGAACCTCCTCCTCAGCATCAGGACCTAACTCCTCCTCTGTCTCCATCTCATCTCCGTTAGGAGCACCGTTAGATGTGCCGTCCATGTCTCCTTTGTTCAGGACCATCCTTAGAGTAACGTCTTAGCTACTGGTAGGGTCTCCTGTAGCAACATACAAACAAACAAAATTTTGCCGCTATTTCCATGGTAAATGCTCTGCGAAACTTTACTCGCTACTGCCCCTACTTCGAACATTCTCAGCAACGACACGCCCTGCCACTTCCACTGAAGCAAATCACCCATTCTTCCTCCATTCACCACCTCTTACACCATGGAACAAGCTACCACGTGATTGTTTCCCCTATGAGTATGACCATAAACTTTTCAAGTCTAAGGTCAACAAACATCTGTCCTCACTGGCTGTACAGTAACCCAAAACATTCTGAGTGGCTCTCATGAGCCTTTGTGGTGAACCATGAAGTAAATAAAAAACAAAAAAAATTGGTTAAGTCTTACACTAGGTGAAAGTTCTTTTATGAGTAATATAACAAAAGCAATATGTAACAATTTTCGTATTGAACTAACCTAATATCATTACTGAGTACTAACACACACCTACCAAGATTCAACCTCTCGCTGTAGCCGCAGCCTAAGACTGTTATGTGCTTCTGTCTCCACTTGTAAGTTGTATACAAAAACTTAGTAAATAACAACAATATTGAACTCGATTACAATGCTACAAACTAACCTAATATCACTGCCTACTATCAATATCGTTACTAGCATACACCTACCAAGATTCAACCTCTCGCTCTAGCAGCAGCCTAAGACTGTTCTGTGCTTCTGTCTCTTACTCCGAATACACTCTACGTGCGAATACAAACATACGCTGGGAACGGGCAGAAAACCAGCGACAAGCGAGCCCACCTGTCCGCATGAACATGCGGGTTTAGACCTGATTAATGACCCAGCTGGTTATTGAACTCAATAATGCTAAGAACTAATATCGTAATTTCTAGCCCACACCTTAACCAATATTCAATCTTTCCCTGTAGCCTAAGACTAGTACTGTTCTGTGCTTCTGTCTCCACTTGTAAGCTGTATGCACTTGAGTAAATAACAACATAATATTGAACTCAATTATAATGCTAAAAAGTAGCCTAATATTGTTATTTCTAGTACTAGCACACACCTACCAAGATTCAACCTCTGCTCTGGCTCTAGTAGCAGCCTAAGACTGTTCTGTGCTTCTGTCTCTACTCCGAGTGACTTTTACAAACGGAGTCTGGGAACGGGCAGAAAACCGTCGACAAGCGAGCCCACCTGTCCGCATGAACGCGCTCTGATTAATGACCCAGCTGGTCAGGGTTGCTGGTGTCCTTCCCAGCGTGATGACGTCAGGCTATTGTGGACTATCTGGATCATTTACCCGCCAGGACAAACCCATAGACAAAGGCTCAGCCTTCCCTCCTCACACACAAACATGCTCCACCGTCAGAACACATTGTGGAGCTACCTTCACATTTCGAACCCCACAATTACATAACTACGTCTAAAATTGGAAATATTCAGCCTTTGTGTAGCTAATGAGCTAAATTACTGAATGTCTGATAAAGAAATGGAGGTTGAATGAGGGTAAGTGGTGTGATATGGCCGCAGTGTTTACTTGTGCAAACAGTCGGGGCACTTAGAATGACGAAAGGTTTATGTTTCCGCTAACTACGTCAGTGTTGTTATTCGAGTCCACGGCTTTTAACCCGCGTATCCGCTGTGCTAGAATGTTGTATGAAAACCTGAGAAGGTTTTGGAGGGTTAAATGTACAGATACACTTCGATACAGGACTGAATAACCAGATTTGCATGTTAAATCTTCCACTTCGAAACAACAAATGTTTTTATTTTCTAAAGGGTTAGGTAAAAATTGTTTCTTTACAATTATGCAACGTATTTTGAATCCTGCGGCTGCATACATTGTTAGGTTTAATTCTTATATCAAAAGGCCTGACATGCAGCTATGCACGTAGTAAGAAAACAATAAAAACAGTCAATGTAAAACAATCCACTTTCACACGGTCCAAAAGGATCCATGTCCGGAAATGACTGCATTGTCGGCTGCCTTTGATTCAAATAAGTATTGCTTGTGCACACATACACAAACAACGTTACACTAACAAACATACATTTACAATACACACACATGTAATATGTGCATACACACATATTTATGCAGTGACATACACACGCACATATAATTAATAAAAACAGTCATGCACACGCATACACACACACATACAGACACACTCACACACACACAGGCAAACACACACATGCACAGACATACACACACACACACATAATACACACACACACACACATACACACACACACACACATACAGACACACACACATATACAGACACACACAAACACAAACTAGCACACACACACTGTGATGCACACATACATACACACACACACACACACTCACGCACATACAGACACACACGCACACACATGAGCTCAGCCTCAGCTATTGTATGTATGTTAAGTTAACACAAGCAAACTTACATTAATCAGTATACAGTTACTTTTCATGTCAACCAACCAGACGGCTTGTAACACTTTAATACAGCTCGGGTGACACCACTAAAAATCTCCAAGCAGATATTGGGTGTTGGAAGCCTTTTTCCTCCCAATTATAGACAGCCTAATGAGCCCTTTCTTTTGACATCTGATATTCTTGTAGATGGATACATAGATACTTCTACTACGAGAAGTATGTGACACATATCATAGACATCATACTCTAACATACATTGAATTTCTTGTTGTGTAAACAACTAATGTTACATACATGATGTCTTGTACACAATAATTTTGGCCGCATTTGAACACTGATAAGCTATCATCTGATACATATTATCATATCATAGCAAAGTCTAAACAAATAAAATCAGTACATTCATAGAACCATACTTCTGTGCTGTCACAAATCAAAATGGGGGTGACAAAATAAAAAAATTTCGGAAGATCGTCGCTAAAACATTAAAAATAAAGCAACCCTTTGATATCTGTGGGCATATAAAAGGTACCGAGACGAAGCTGCTTACCTTCTAAATCTGCAGTTTCCGATGAAAAGTGTTAAAATCACTCCATGATGACGAAATGTACATAAATACCCGGAGAAGTTGTCACTTTTTGTGAGTCAAATCCACATGATCGTGACATGTCGTCAACCGGTCCGCGCATGCGCATTGCTCAACATTATCACTGCCGCAAAACATACCTGTCGTAAAACGCAATGAGGAGCCAGCAACTTTTCGTTCGAGGATGGTCCTATCAATAAAGAGCAAATTTTTCCACTATTGACAGGATCATCTTGTGCAAGACGCGAAAGACTCAATCAAAGGGAAATATTATGTGCATTATATAGTCTCTAAACAAACGTATGATTGCAGTGGTGTTCAAACCTGCAATGATTACTTTAACCGATGGGGGTCCCCACTTTTACGTCGGTAAGACATGAAGCTTTGATGTGCTTTGATGTGAGTTATGAGTTATGAATAGAGGAAACAAGAAAACTGGAAATGATTAGATTTTGGCCCTTCTAGTGTCTTTCCTTGGTACTGAAGGGGAAATTCACTGAATAACGAATTTTGATGACCGGGTTCGTGTGACATGGGTAGCGAAGGGGTTGACCAATGTCCAACCATTGTAGGACCAAAAAAGTACAAACATGTTTGTTCTAATACGCTACTTATTATGATTTGTACAAATAAAGGTCCTGTCGCTTTTAGGATTCTTTAACAGGCAACCTACCATGCTGAAGTACTAAGTAAACATTTGAAGTAAATTTACACTTAAAATTACATTATCTACTGCGTGCAAATAGCGTTAATGAAACCACATCATCATAAAGACAGAAAGACAAAATATCGATAGAAGAGCATCTCCCTAGCTGATGTGGTCTCGCCGGAAAATGTCGCAAGCTCGACCAATCAGAGAACAGACGGGGCTTCTTGGAAAGCACCGTCCCAGAACAATAGTTTGTTACCGATACTTACTTCATGTATATATGTAACTGTAACAGACCTGAACTGACTTCGTGTTACATGCATGATGGATGGGATTGCAGGAAATATACGAAATCTTCTGTTCCGCAGTGGCAATCGAGATGCTTTGTCCAGGTGTAAAGAGGGAGACCTGCTGCAGTTTCACAGGGCAGGTTACTCTGACTGGGGTGTGTATGCAGGCCACGGCAGAGTCATCCATTGTACAAAGGACGACGATAGCGAGGTTAAAGTAGAGGTAACGGTGGTAAATACTGTTTGTTTAAAGTTAAAATTTGTGTGACTGGTGACAAGCTCTGAGAAGTGAGAACATTTGCCTTTTGTGTTGGAACAAAAGTTCTACCTAAAATAAGTTACAGTAACTACCAACACATAAAGTTTCATGATAGACGGCGCCTTTTTATTATGCCAAGTGCAGATCCACTCCGCTCCTAAGCCTAAACGTTGACACAGCACCGTCACATGACTTCTCTGCGACCCCCGAGGCCATGGGAAAGTACCGTGTACGTAGTTATAAATTAACTCCACAAAGAGACGTAAACAATCCTCCTGAAAATATAGAG
>NW_017803603.1:187998-189035 GCF_001625305.1 Branchiostoma belcheri | reverse complement strand
TTATAATTTCATACTTGTAACTGCTGGGAATTTCATACTTGCCACATTTGGAAGTTAAGTGAAGGTGAACATCAATAAACATAATTTATTCAAATCATGACCTCATTTGCATAATTTATGAGGAATTGCTAGAATAGCCTTTTTTGTTAAGATAAGGCTGTCATTGGGTGGAGAATATGATCAACTGATATAATCCATGCAAATGAGGCTCTAATTTGTGAAGATTGTATAATTTGTCAACCAGAAGGGTTGACATCATTTGGCGAGGGTATGAGATCGTGGAACTCTTGTTGATGTATCAGATATCGCTAACTTTAAAGCCACCTTTGTTTCCAAGGTTCGGGAAGACGATTTCTGGGACGTTGAGGAAAACGACCGAGTCACGATCAACAACGGCTTCGACAAGAACAAAGACGCGCTGCCAGGATGGCAGGTCGTGGAGAGAGCTCGGTCTAAGCTGGGACTGACCGGCTTTAAAAACTCCGAGCATTTCGTGCACTGGTGTCGGTACAACTGGGGATTCAGCGGACAGGCAAGTTATAAAGTACTTTCATAAGATGCTCCAAAAACTGTTTTACCAGTGAGTCTGACCAGGTCTGAACCAACATGTGTGTAACATACTTCCATATCCTACTATGATCTAGGACATTTCACCACTGTTCCGCTTTTCTAACTTTCCAGACCGAGTTCCTCTCTCAGAAAAAAAATTTCCTGTTTCGCGAGCGCAATCAAGATGTTTTGTCGAGGTGTAAAGAGGGAGACCTGCTGCAGTTTCACAGGGCAGGTTACTCTGACTGGGGTGTGTATGCAGGCCACGGCAGAGTCATCCATTGTACAAAGGACGACGATAGCGAGGTTAAAGTAGAGGTAACGGTGGTAAATACTGTTTGTTTAAAGTTAAAATTTGTGTGACTGGTGACAAGCTCTGAGAGGTGAGAACATTTGCCTTTTGTGTTGGAACAAAAGTTCTACCTAAAATAAGTTATAGTAACTACCAACACATAAAAGTTTCATGATAGACGGCGCCTTTTTATTAT
>NW_017803603.1:38746-187587 GCF_001625305.1 Branchiostoma belcheri | reverse complement strand
TTGGTAGGTGGGTAAGTCTTCATGAGACCTAGAAATGATTAGATTTTGGGCATCCTGGCGGCTTTCCTAGGTACTGCAGCAGAACTTCCGGTTTTGATATCTCGTGATCTGGACATGCTAGGGTCACGAAGTTTGGGTGGTAAATAGCTCTTGAGCTAGGAAAGAAGTGACATGAGTTTGGGCCCCCTAGCGACTTGTTCTGGAACTACAGGAGCGTTAGTTGAAAAAATTTACGAAGGAGAATAACTCGAGAATGGGTTGACGGATTGTCGTGATTTTTTGGTGTGTAAGTAGCTAAAGTGATGCTTGACATAATTAAATGGTATGTATGCAAATCAGGAGCTAATTTGCATGATTAATGAGGAAAGTCTTTAAATCTAATTTGTTCAATATTAAAACAATAAAACACATGTGACATGTAATTGGGAACGAAGAAAAACATATGAGGATATAGATTATGTAAATGAAGACCTAATTTGCATAATTAATGGCAAATTGTCATAATTTCATACTTGTAACTGCTGGGAATTTCATACTTGCCACATTTGGAAGTTAAGTGAAGGTGAACATCAATAAACATAATTTATTCAAATCATGACCTCATTTGCATAATTTATGAGGAATTGCTAGAATAGCCTTTTTTGTTAAGATAAGGCTGTCATTGGGTGGAGAATATGATCAACTGATATAATCCATGCAAATGAGGCTCTAATTTGTGAAGATTGTATAATTTGTCAACCAGAAGGGTTGACATCATTTGGCGAGGGTATGAGATCGTGGAACTCTTGTTGATGTATCAGATATCGCTAACTTTAAAGCCACCTTTGTTTCCAAGGTTCGGGAAGACGATTTCTGGGACGTTGAGGAAAACGACCGAGTCACGATCAACAACGGCTTCGACAAGAACAAAGACGCGCTGCCAGGATGGCAGGTCGTGGAGAGAGCTCGGTCTAAGCTGGGACTGACCGGCGACAACGTGCCCTTTAAAAACTCCGAGCATTTCGTGCACTGGTGTCGGTACAACTGGGGATTCAGCGGACAGGCAAGTTATGAAGTACTTTCATAAGATGCTCCAAAAACTGTTTTACCAGTGAGTCTGACCAGGTCTGAACCAACATGTGTGTAACATACTTCCATATCTACTATGATCTAGGACATTTCACCACTGTTCCGCTTTTCTAACTTTCCAGACCAAGTTCCTCTCTCAGAAAAAAAATTTCCTGTTTCGCGAGCGCAATCAAGATGTTTTGTCGAGCTGTAAAGAGGGAGACCTGCTAGAGTTTCACAGGCTAGGTTACGCTCATTGGGCGGTGTATGTCGGCAACGGCAGAGTCATCCACCGTACAGAGGACAAAGGCGGCAAAGCAGGAGTCATGGTAAGATGGTAAATACAAGGCGTCTGTGTGTTATGACAGATTCAGATATCTTAGTCTTATAGTTGACTCAGCAAATTACAGGACTTGTGGAGACCAGTGGAGACCAAAGATAGAGACACAAAAATCCTCTTGCGCAAGGATAATTTTTTCGATTTCTTAATTGCACTCTTCATTTTAAGTCACTAGATGAGTCACTTTGAGGTATTGGATATGGGGAATATATATTGTGTTGTGCTAAACCTTAAATAGAGTGACGATATCGAGGACTTGTATTAATTTAGTTATAACAAACTGGAGGTCAAAGATCTGTTAGCTTAGTCATTTGTGTTGGTTTTTATGTTTGTTTTGTTGTGTGTTATGTAATTACCTCCATGAAAAATGGAGGTATTGTTTTTGGCGTGTCTGTCTGTGTGTCTGTCTGTGTGTGTGTCTGTCTGTGTGTTTCCGCACATTTGTAGTCAGCATAACTTCATAACGCCTTTATGGATTGTGATGATATTTGGTACGCTGGTAGGTCTTAGGAAGACGAAGGTCAAGGTCAAATATGGGCCTCCTGGTGGATGACCTTGGTACTGCAGCAGAACTTCCGGTTTTTGTATCTTTTGTCCTGAACATGCTATGGTCTTGATTTTTTGGTGACAGATAGATTGTCCTGTCAGGAATAAGTGGTGTGGGTTTGGTCCTCCTAGCAGCTTGTTCTGAAACTGCAGGGGACTTTCGGGCGAAATCTTTAAAAGCCAATAAGTCCAGATAGAAACAATGTATTTTCATCATTTTTGGTAGGTAGGTAGCTGAGAGAGAGGTGTACATAATTAAATGCAAATTATGCAAATGAGGACTTTATTTGCATAATTAATGAGGAAATTCTATAATTAGTGTTTTACACTTTAGTACTTTCATACATGTAATGTATGTAATCTATGGCAGATGGAACATCAACAGATACCAATTATGCGAATGATGACCTAATTTGCATAATTAATGCAAAGATTCTATGACTCCTTAGTGGTAAATGATGGGAATTTCATACTTGGTACATGTGTAAGTTAATCAAAAGTTCACATCACGATGCATTTATTATGTTAATGTGGAGCTCATTTGCATAATCAAAGAAGAAATTTACATTTACATGTCAAGCCCATATTTCATGGAGGTATGACATCTCGGAACTCTTGTTTATCCTTGTAGTTTGCTTCGGTTCCAATCAACCATTTCATATAGATTGTTGACATGGTTTTTTATTCTTCTTGATGATATCCATTGGTGAAGTACATAATATGTTGTCCAAAATTTCTAAAAGCCTTGCCACTTTTAAGGGTTTAAAATTTAAACTTCCTCGGAATGTTCTGGAAACGTTGTACAAGTCTTTTATTCGTCCCTGCTTAGAGTACGGAGATATCGTTTGGCACAGCTGTACATGTGAGGAATCTCAGCTCTTAGAACGTATTCAGTATTATTGTTGTCTCACTGTATCAGGTGCTGTCAAAGGATCGTCGTACTTCTCTACTCGCAAAGAACTCGGCTGGGAGACTTTATCTGACAGAAGACACATCCATCGCCTTCTGTTGTTTCATAAAATCATTCATGGTGCTACTCGCAGTTATCTGTCTGACCTAATTCCTCCAAATTTTTCATCAACATGTTCGTATGACCTTCGCAACAAGAGTAACTTAAGATCACTCTACGCTTCTACAAATCGTTTTGCGAAGTCTTTTCTTCCGTACTCCTTAAGTCCCTAACACGCAGCTTTCGCTATCCGATGTTTCGAATACACTTTTTGAGATCTGTTCGCCCTGTTAAAGTCAGACACTTTAGTTATGGCCCCCGTTACGCCTCTGTTCTCTTAGCACGCTTTCGCATAGGCACCTGCGGCTTGAACGCCAGTCTTTTCTGTCGAGGACTTGTTGATAGTCCAGCTTGTAGCTGCGGGTGCAGATGCGAAACCGTCTCCCACTTCTTGCTTCACTGCCCATTATACACTAATCAGCGTCTTCTTCTCTTCGGCCAACTTTCAAGGGTGGTGGGACACATTTTGGACATAAACCCTCTTTCTCATTATGATCTAAATCAGCTCCTTCTTTATGGATTATCTTTTTGTAGCTTTAAAATTAATTGTGAAATTATGAGTTTAACTCAAAATTTCATTGTCCTAACTGGTCGTTTTACCTCTGATTGATTTTACTTGTGTCCTACCAATATTTTTAAGGGAGGGGAGAATGGACTTGCGCTTATCCAGATTTATACTTAAGTTACCCCATTTTGTTGATTTGATTTATTTATTTAGTTAGTTAATTGTTTACACCTTTGTTCAAATGTTATGTGTTGGATGGCGGCGTTGACATAAGTTTGATGTAACTTGAGTGCGTCGCCATCTCGTCTGTATTTCTCTTTTCTTTTGACTGTTCCGTCAGTAATAAAAAAAAAAGAAGTACATAATAAGGGCAATCAGTACTGGATCAAGGTCATGTGGTCAACGCCTGAGCAATGTCTTAAGTCATGTCTAAAGTTTACAGTATTGTGTGAAATTGCATCCCATGAGCATGAGTATATCTGATGGTTAACTCAAATAAACAAATGAGCCGTTGGCATATCAAAGTCATATGCATCATATGTCAGAAATATGGGTGCTATGCGGAATACGCCCTGGATGTGAATGCGCTCAACGAACGCTTCTAATCTAATACGAAACGGAAGTGCATTTTAAACATAACACTTTCCATAATCTTTAAAAGTCATTTAGGCAACATACTACTATTATGTCCTCCCGTCAGTGAGGAATTTTGATGATTTTCAGGCACAGAAAGCATGTGTCACGGTACGTGTAGATTGCTGGATTGATTGAAAGGTAAGATGTATCAGGTATCACTGAAATATCACCTTTGTTTCCAAGGTTCGGGAAGACGATTTCTGGGACGTTGAGGAAAACGACCGAGTCACGATCAACAACGGCATGGACAAGATTACGGATCCGCTGCCAGGTGGGAAGGTCGTGAAGAGAGCTCGGTCTAAGCTGGGAGAGACCGGCTACAACATGATGTTTAAAAACTGCGAGCACTTCGTGCGCTGGTGTCGGTACGGCGTGAAATTCAGCGGACAGGTAGGTTATGAAGTACTGTTACAAGATGTTTATAAAACTTGTTTACCTGTTATTATATGTACTAGTAGTACCAGTTCTGAACCAACATGTGTGTAATAACATGGTGGTTTTTACATGGTATCACGGCATAACGTTACATAAATTACATTACGTACAGATATTTCAAAAGAGACAAAAGTGTTACATCGAATGTGCTTTACTTGCTTTCATCGGTAATGTATCGCTCGTCTAGGCCATTTCACCACCGCTCCGCTTTTCTAACTTACAGGCAATGGCAGCTGGGTCCGTCATTGGTGGTCTCATTGCGTTTGGCGCGGTGATGGCTAACCCGGTTCTCGCCGGTGCCGGTGCCTTTATTGGTGCCATGATGGCTGGGATGAACAAGGGCTCAAAGAAGTTTCTGCATTAAACAAGAATAGACGTTAAGTTTTTGTCTAAGCTGTAGAATTGCCCTGTGTTCTTCTTATGTAATTCTGAATAAGATTCTGAACAATTCTTCATTTAAGAAACATCAAGAACTGTCGAGGCTCTCAAACTTTAGCTGCCACTCGGGACACAAATCAATATGATATGAATTCAATGTTGACAGCATGTGACGCAGTTCATTATGATCCATGAAAAGCTGTTCAAGGGTCAGTATGATGAAATGTACATGTAGATTCGCCAAAAAACAGTTACTCATGACAAGAGACTGGATATGATTTTCCCCTTATTGATAGGATTATTTGTGTTATTGACTGGATAATAGTACATATTTGCCACTTTGATTATGTCAGTAGTGCATGTCAGTAGTGCATTTCTATGCAAAACAATGTACACACATTCATGTAGGCCAAATTACTGTAACTCATGTGAGGGCAAACCAATTTGTATTTAGTTAGCTGCTTTTGAAGATACAACTACTGGATATCGTTATTAAGTATCAAGTATGTTATTGAAAGGATCATCCTATCAATAATCATAAGATAAAAACAACCACACAGTGACCACTGGTACAATCAGAAGGATTTTTTATTACCCCAACCAATGGATACATGTGCGACGAATGATCCAAAAATATGCTACCTAGAAAACATCAGAATTATCCTCTTGCAGACTTACTTATTAAGTAGTAGTGAGTGCTTTTTTAATACTTTCA
Organism: Branchiostoma belcheri; assembly: GCF_001625305.1. Classification (NCBI taxonomy): domain Eukaryota; kingdom Metazoa; phylum Chordata; class Leptocardii; order Amphioxiformes; family Branchiostomatidae; genus Branchiostoma; species Branchiostoma belcheri. The sequence continues at coordinate 181,976 of NW_017803603.1, read as the reverse complement.
TCATTCTTCAATATCAACTATAGGACCTTTAAATAACTCGGGAAAAAGGAGACAAAAGTATAATTCTAACAAGAGTGCACAAAGAAATATCTACTGTAGCTACATGAAGAAAGAATACAATGGATGTGAACAACACAACTTGAATGTATAATTACTTATTTTGCAGGCTACTTGTGTATACATGGACACCAGGCAGCACCAAATTTACCCAAATTTGCGACTATAAATGATCAAAAAACCATCCTTTGCTGTTTCTTGTGCTTTCGACAATGTTAATTTAGACACCCACCACCCACCCTAGACTTTCTGGTGTTGGGGACTTAATCGTTCAGGTACAAAGATGCACAAAAACATGTTTCACTCAGACACTGGGGAGTCATTCTACTCAACCAGCCATGTTTGGTCCCAATCAGAAATAAACAGGGAAATTCAAGCCTTCACCAGACTAACAAAAGGGGCTGAAATATAACAAAATTTAGCCGAACTGGGAAAATAACTTGCCAGGGTAGTTTGGCCACGCCGTTAGGTGGAATTGTAACCCTTGTTGTGAACTTACTCTCCTGGCCAGTTATTCACCCTGCTTTTGCTAAATTCTACCACCGATAACCCCTTTGGAAGGCCTGGTGGAGGCTAGAAAAATTCATCTTAACCATAACACTCCAAAAAGCTTCTCTCTCATGCAACCATAACCACACCTGTTGACCATTTAGGTAGTAGTTTTTCATAACGCCACTGTTTTAATTGTACAGCTATTTTGTATGTATTTCATGTAATTTTTGCCTGTGTCTAAATTTTTTGTTATGTAATGTGTGGAGCACAGCACCAGCTGAATTTTATGCCTCCCTAGTGCTCCACGTGTATAATTGGCATCGCAATAGTTGAATAAAAACGGAAAGAACCGCTACGTGCAGTTTGCCTCCACAGGTCAGACCACTCTCCTGGCTGACTTAGTCTTAGTCTGCAGCTCACACCATTGTCCGGACCTGGTGGGTAGGTACAAGAACGGAAAATCAACCTCGCCTGAAGTGGGGAAACCACACGAGCAACACCGACGAGCATCCAAAACCATATCCAGTTGCTTAAGTAACTGTTTTTTGGCATATATTATTGCCTGGATGTCTAAGCTGCACTGATGTATCCAAAACTTTCTTCGCAGGTTGCTCAGTGAACACTCAAAGTTGTTCCAACTGATCTCAACGATCTTCAAAGATCTTTCCAAGGTCTACAAGGTCTTATATTGATCTTTTAATAACCTCCAAGGCCTTTCAAAGACCTATGATATCTTCCATTGATCTTTGGAAGGTTTTTGGTTGCTCGTCGGTTGCCCAAGGATCTCCGTACAGTGGAAACGGGCCTTAACCCTTTTGCTATAAGACTGGCCTGCGAGTACAAATGGCTCCCCAGCGGTACTAAGTACAGAGGTTCAGTCCTTTCTACACACCAACACCAACACTCGAGAGCGACTTAAGGCATCCTGCGCTCCTCATCCCCAGCCTACAAGCCTGGAATAAGCCGGCTCACGGTTTCGAACTGCGCATGTGTGATGCTCTGTGGGTTACATGTCAAAGTGGAGAGATCTCCAAGCAGATCCTAGGGTGGCAAAAAACAATATCAAATTGGCCTCGCAGTATCCATTTGCCAGAGAGGGTCTAATATGCCAGCCAAGGGCGAACGGATACTGCCTGGCAAATTTGATACTGCCATTTGCCACCCTAGGATCTGCTTGGAGATTAGAGGGCTCCTGAAACGTAAACAAAACATGCCTGTACATGTATCAAGCATGGTCCAGACAAGAATTGTTTCCAAGTTCATCTTTGCCTTCATGCATGCGCAGTTTGAAAACCGTGAGCAAGCTTATATACACATGTAAGGTTCACATCACACTGCACAAGTTTTTATACACCCTTTTCCCCACCTTACAAATTCACCACTAGAAAGGAGAGAGAAAAATGTAATGTGTATTCGTTATCGGTAAAAAATGGAGGGGAACCTAGCTACAGGAAAAATAAAGTCAACCTCACAACTACAGCAGAATCAAATCATCCTTAGTATCACAAGATGCTACCATCAAGAAACAACATTATTATCATTATTTCATCGATTAGCTTACAAAAGTAAATCGAGGATAGATTAAGGCAACAGAGGATGGACTAAATAACGAAGAGAATGATGCTAATTTATACACACTGCGCCCAGGAAAACGTACTCTAAACTTACAGCAAATATATCCTCATTATTCTTTCATAGTCTGGTTTTCTAGGCAAACAGGAAAATCAACAAGCTAGGAATATATAAAGAAATATAGCAAACAATCCTCTCTTAGACCTTCTAAATCAGCTTTTAAAGTATTCTCTCTCTCTCTCTCTCTCTACTAAGACTCAAGTTGTACAACATTCTATTGTTACTTATTATTAAGTAGCACAGCTTCCAAAACGCTGTAGTCACTATTAATTCATATCATTAGGATTCAAGGCAGCACTAGTAGTTTTTTTTCTGAATTTTTTGCTCCACGCCCTCATTTGCATACACCTCATTTGCATACTCCTCATTTGCATACACCTATACCGTAATTCATTTGGCCCCTCGCCTTATTTTCCTCTACTGGAAAGCAGGCAAACGCAACGACCTCCACACGACCTTCCTTTTCCTCAAAGATGTTACCCGCTCCTTACACTTTCACGTCTCAAGGATTAAGAACAACAGCAATCTTAAGTTTGTCCTGAAGAACATTATAACTTGTTTCGACAGGACTCTCCTTTGATAGAAAGCGGTTGTAAGTGATCTCTATACAAATGCGTGGGTGTGTGCTCGAATGGCTACAGATTTTGCATTCTCCCCCTGGACCAACCCACCATATCTACTGATTGTTATCTACAATTTTACAAAGCCTCGAACTCGTCGATTCTCTGCTTGGTGTTCCCCATGCGGATGAGCTTCAGCGTCTTGTACTTGTCGCGGCCGGCTTTCACGTTCTCGGCGTTCAGCTGGTCGTTACGCGTCAGCTTGTTCTCATCCTTCGCAATCTCCAGCTCTTTTCCCAACTCCTGTGGGTGGGAGGGGAACAGGGAAGGTTAACAACAGTTATTCTATGAAACAGAAGAGAATCTGATGGAAAATGTCTTTTGTGTATGTTTATGTGTGTCATTACGCCTCAGCTTGTTCTCATCTTTCGCGATCTCCACCTCTTTTCCCAACTGCTGTGGAAGGGGGGCAAAATAGGGGAGGGTTGTGAGATGAGAAACAGTTCTTCTATGGAACAAAATAGAAAATGTCTTTCTTTCATTGCTCAAGGCACTACATGTATGAATTCTGATGTTCTTGTGTGTCCTGGGACTCAAGATACACATAACTCATAAAATACGGAAGGAGAAAGAAAGCCTTAAGCTTCAACGAACGTCAAGCTTGCATCTTGTAATGCTGTGCCTTTGGACAAGAGTTTTGACACATAATTCAACAGAAGGAAAACCCCTTAAGGTGCTACAAACCTTGAGCTTGTCCTTCATCATCTTGTTCTTGTCTGCGAAGGGTACGCGGTCCTCCTCGGAGCCAGCGTTGGTGATGTCCTTGTTGTTCTCCAGGTCGAGGCTGGTGAAGTTCTCCTGCTCGTCCTCATGTTCGGCCACGTGGAGCGCCGTCGACGTCTGCGTCGCCTCAACAAGCTTCTTCTCAAGCTCCTGCTGCTCCTCAATCGCGCGCTGGAACTGTGAGGAGGGAGAAAAACTTGTTTTTACAAACTTTTATCACTATACAGTTACATGTACATGTATGTGGTTTCAAACTGCATGAGGTTATGAACCATGCTCTTCATTCATGGTACAAGCATATCTAAAATACATGTAGTTCTGTTTCTTCCTTGTTTCACAACTGAAGGCTTACAACATCACTAAACATCCAGGAATAGAATCTAATAAAACAATTGTGAAGAGTATGTAAGACATGTATGCACCTGAGGTGATTATAAAATCATTGAGTTGCGATTTTTGTTACTTTTGTGAGGGGAGGAAAATTTCCAGTGATACACATGTGAGCTTATACATGTAGATGACATGATTGTGTTTTTACACTCATACAATCGACTCCTGGCAGTGCATATAGTAGCACTGTGCAACAGAACAGAACATGACACAGCCACCATAGAATCAAAACCAACAACCCCAACAAGAGAGAAGGGTGGAGTGGGATGAAAAAGGAAGCCAACAGCACAAGTAAACTTGCAATGACTTTTCAAACATGGAAAGGGTGACAACAACAGCCGCACCAATAAAATGTGGTCTGTAGCTCGTGTGCTAGCCACCCTAGAACAGTGAAACAGGAAAGGAAAGAAAGAAAGAGACAGAGAGAGAGGCTTACATGGACGTTCCTATTGGCTAGCTGCTGTTGGTGGTCCTTGGCCAAAAACAGCAACTTTTCCTGTGTAGCTCTTTGCTCCTCTACGGCTTTATGGTACTTTAGTTAGTCAGGCGAGCGGCAGGATAGAAGGAGAGAGACAAGGTAAGAGAGACGTCGGTGAAGGTTAGACATCTAGGCAATAAGATATGCCAAAACAACAATTACTCAAGCAACTGGATATGATTTTGGAAACAGATGATTCAGGTAGCATATGTGGTGATTGCTACCTGAAACGTCTTACCATTAATTTCCAAAATCATATCCAGTTGCTTGAGTAACTGTTTTTTGGCCTAAGGTAAGAGAGAATATTGTGAAGAGAGAACAGTTTTCCAAGGAGGTAAAGAAGGATCAACATCGCTTGTAAGAAAGTTGCTGAAGACAAGGAGACACTCACAGCTTTAGGTAATAATGTTGTTCTATCCTCAGTACAACAGTTCAATTCTAAACCTTGATTAACTGTGTGCAAGACATTTTTGTGATTTTCTGTTATATTAGGACTGTTAGTACTATGTACTATCATTGCATGCCTGTAAGAGACAAAAGTCATGAAGTCTTAATATTTCATAACAATTACTACTACATTTTGTACTTCATGCTTGTTATAAGGACTAAACTCACTGCATTTGTATGACTAAAAAGTTTAACATTTTCTGTAAGTTGTTAGAGTCCATGCTTGTTAAAAAGACTAAACTACATTTTTCGTAACTGAGTTTGACTTAGACTAGTACATAATGTTCAGAGTTAAAAGTTTGATCCAACATAGAGAATGGTTCTCATTCTGGTCTTCCTCAGAAGACTGACCCAGTGAGGAAGCCACATGACAAGTCTCACTGGGTCAGTCTACTCTGAGGAAGACCAGAGTGACCGGTGGAAAGTTCAAGGTGAGAACCATTCTTTGTGTTGGATCAAACGTTTTAACTCAAGTCATGTATCCGTTACTACTAACACAGATGAACTTTTGTATTTAAAAGTTTGTCTAACCTCAGCCTGCATTTTCATGACTAAATTAAGTTTTATATTTTCCGCAAGTTGTTAGGTTTCAAGATTGTTAGAAAGACTACATGTTCGTACTATGTAATACTCTAACATAAGCTACATTTTTGTGTGAGTAGAGAAGTAAAGTAGAAGTTTGTCACACCTCAGCCTGCCACTTCTTGGAGTCCTCCTCCTTCTCCTGCCGCTCCTGTTCCAGACGCCTCGTCTCCTCCTCCAGGGCAGCCTGCATCCGCGCCTGTTGTCATGGGAACAGATGGCAGACATTAGCTAGCTTCATCTTTAGCCATGGTGACAGATGGGTTAATTTCACAGACTTTGTCATATATATAAAGCAGGTATTTAACCCAACCTAAAAAATTAGTGAACAAAATTTTTTTGGGTGCATCATATAAAGCAAAACCTAATAACAGATCATCTAACTGCTCCTCTTCTGAATGTGAAATGGAAGCTATTAGTAATATCTTAAACGAGTACTACAACAATAACACTCAGAATCATGCCAAGAATAGCCTGAGTGTACACTGTCAGTACTATTATACAATTATTATGTGCAAAACTACCAACAAAAATATTTGAGTGCACCAGTGCAAACAGAGAAAAAAATTGGGTGCACAACTCCAATTTTTGGGTGCACTTAGGTGCACATGTACCCAGTATTTCGAGGCCTGCACAGATTCTTCTAGTGAAGTATTGAAAAAAAGAACAAACTACACAAGACTCTTAAGTGTAGTAAGTGTAAATCTTAAGAATTCTTGAGTACGTACGATCTCTTCCTTCTCGGCAGCCTCCCTGGAGGCGAGTTCCTCCAGACGAGCCTTCTCCTGCTCAGCCTCGATCCGTTTCCGCTCCAGTTCCCTCGCCTCCTCCTCCGCACGACTCTTCTCTTCCATCATCTTCTGGGTTGCTGTCTGCATGTTCTCCAGCTCTGAATGATGGAAGGAAGAAATACGGTTTGAACGAGTGGAACTCATTGCCACCAAACACAGTTGGGGCATCATCACTAGAAAGCTTTAAACTACTCCTACAATTAAATGTGCAAAGATTGTGTGTAACGGCCAAACTGATAAATACATTAAAGTTGGATGTTATTTCCTACAAATTTACTTTAGGGGAAAAGGCGAAAATATTGTTGAGGGCTTCTCTGTATGTCTGTCTGTGTGTGTGTTTACAAAATTAACCTTTAGAACACTGAACTAGCCCTTTGGCTATCAATGCCTTACTTGTTGAGGGGGTTAGGAGGAGAAGGCTAATTATGTGTTTGATAAAATTTCTAGTTCCGGTATGACTGCACAAGACATAGTGCAAACCACAAAACACATTCAAGAAACCAACAACATTACAAGGATACAGTGTAAGCGTTATGAATCACATATTGCAGACACAGTTAATAATACAGACAGAAGTGCAAACCTTTTAACCAGGGACATGGTGTGTTAGGTCTGAACAAAGTCATCCTGTAGCAAGCAGCTCCAGAAAAATCCAACTGAATCTAAACACGGCTTTGCACCTTTCTGTGCCTAAGTTACAGCCAGACCTTTTGACAGATGTTTTAAGTCGTTGAAAATTTCTATAAACTTGGGGCGAAAATAGTAACGGGTCATTGATGGATTATTTCTGCATGTGCCAAGTGAACCATGTCAGTCTGTCTACATGTAAGTAACCCAAGGCCAGTAACCTTACAAGTACCAGCTTGCCTTTGGAAGGGTGGGAGGGATTTTATTTTCATTCTATTTCAAGATGAGAGTGGTGGGTTCTTTAACATGCTTAAGGTGTGGCTATCCCCAAACCTCTGGCTTTATGTAATTTCCAAGATGATGTCCCTTAATTGACAATATTGGCCCTCTGAATCAAGGGAGGAAATATGTGTTAAGTGCCTTTCCCAAGGACAAAACAATGGGGCCTACTAGGGGTTCGAACTAAGGACTTTTTTAAAGTCCAAAACCTTAACCAGATGATCACCTGGCAAATTTTCAGTTCTAAAATTTACCGTGTTTTCTGTATAGCCAGACTTCATTACCCAGCCCCCAAGAACCTGATAGTGTATATATGTCCATTACCCATGTGTTCTGTATAGCCAGACTTACAAAAATCAGACTTACCGAGCTGCCGCTGGCGAGCCTCCTCCTCAAACCTCTTCAGCCGTTCCTCCAGCTCCAGACGCTGCCTCTCTTCCCTCTCACGCAACGTCTTCTGGCGTGCCAACTCAGCCCTGAAGAGGCAATATCAGTCTTAGAGTTACACAAGACAACTAACAAGGGATCTAACTCAAACTCCCCACACACCGACTCTTCCCTCTCACGCAACGTCTTCTGGCACGCCAACTCAGCCCTGAGGAGAAAACATGAGTCTTAGTCTTACACAACACAACATCACAGTCTTACACAGGATCTAACTACAACTCCCCACATACTGCCTCTCTTCCCTCTCACACAACGTCTTCTGGCGCGCCAACTCAGCCCTGCAAGACGTGTAAGAATTATAAGACATTTCTAAGAAACTGTCTTCTTCCATCTGTGCTGTACTGTTGAACAATCATGATGCTTCTGACTCACTCACTTGCTTCTGACACTTCTGAAAAAAATCTGATACTCTTTTTTCAACTACAGCAAGTTCTGGTGAAAGTTTTTCTACAAGACTTACATGTAGTGGTTCTTTACTTCTTACATGTAACAGTGCTGCTCGGCTATGGCCTTTATCTGCTTGTTCTTAAGTTCTTGGAGATAAGATAAAATAATAAAATAACCCATACCTCTCCATCTGTTTCTGATGCTTCTCCTCGCGAGCCTGGGCCTTCATCTGCTGGTTCTAAACTTCTTAACTGTGCTTAATATGATCTTATGGCTAGAAACACTGTTGTAAAACTAATATAAACCCCATTCTGACCTCTCCATCTGTTTCTGATGTTTCTCCTCGCGAGCCTGGGCCTTCATCTGCTGGACCTCGATGGTGTCTGCCTTTCTCCTGCGCATGTACAGCTCGTGGTTCTGTACTCACTAACTATGCTGATAGACTGCAGCCTTTATCTGCTGGCTTTTATTAACTTCTTGCCTGATCTTACACGGCTATCTAAGTTTATCTATGATTATCTTATAAGGTAAGATAATAAAAATAAGATTTACCTTTCTATCTGTTTCTGGCACTTCTCACATGCCTGGGCCTTCCTCTGCTGGTTCTAAACTTCTTAACTGTGCTTAATATGATCTTAGTTGTAGAAACACTGTTGTAAAACTAATATAAACCCCATTCTAACCTCTCCATCTGTTTCTGATGCTTCTCCTCGCGAGCCTGGGCCTTCATCTGCTGGACTTCGATGGTGTCTGCCTTTCTCCTGCGCATGTACAGCTCGTGGTTCCCCATGCACAGGGCCAAGATACGCTTGTTGATCCGCAGCCTCGGAGCAAAGAACTGGAAGTCCTGAAGGAGAGGAATGCAATTCGTTTATTTCGTAGGTAATTGCTGACCTATAGAAACACAGTACAGACAAATACACTGTCTAATAAAGTAGACAACCAGCAACTTATAATAGAATAGCAAAGAACTGCAAGTCCTGAAAGGTCGGAATGGAATTGTGATAAAAATCAAAATGCACCTGTGATGATGCCATTAGTTCAAAACAATGTAAATACAATCTCTCAAAATCTGAAGTTTCAATGCATGATCAAAAGCGCCATCTATCTGATAAAATAAAAAATGCAGTTTATGTGTTTGTGTTGTTACATGTGATGTGCCATTTTGTTTGTTATAACTTTTAATAACTTTTGAACTACAGTGGTTTGTTGGTTGGTTAGTTAGTGTGTGTTTCCATAACTCATAAAGTCTCCTCATAGATACTCTAAGAAGGTATGCATGAGTGTATTTGCACATACAGAAACGGTTTGAGGAAAAGAGCTTGCAGTTGAATATGGACATGTACATGTAGCAAGGCAAAGCATGGCAGCACCCTATGTGTACAGTACTGTAACTTCATGTTTTCTTACTTGGTAGGAGGAAAAACGTAGCTTTTGTGGTGTTTTAAATTATCGGTTGAAAGAATTCAGTGATCATACAATTGTTAATGTGTATGACCTGTTCAAATGAAGAGGTCAATGAGAATAAAACCACTGTGAAAGTATGAAGAGTTACAGTACACTTCTCCATGCACAGAGGGGGGCCAAGAGTGGAGACAAGCCCTCACAAGGTTCATACAAGAAGTCTTTTTTTCAGAAAGCCAATTTCTGAATTTCAAACATTGAAGCACATTTCCGACTTGATAAAGTACGATCATGTATACAGTTTATTTTGTATCTTTATTTCATGACAAAAACAAAAAGTCATAGTAATATTCAAAATCCAACATTTCTTTCAAAATTAGTAATTTTTCCATGGACTTTATACCGGGTAAAAATTATATTAAGCCTCTCTGACACACCTAGGAAATTCGAATTCATGATTGTTTTTTTTTGTGTGTGTGTGTCATCTTTCTCCAAGTGTTACTGTACTTGTCTGAACCTTGGTAGACTTGTGACCAGTCCTGTCCCAGTGATGTACCTTTGAGTCTGTTCGCTGGAGAAACCTACTGATGCCTTTCTGTGCAGCGGCAGAGTACAGGGCGCAGAAGGGGGGGGGGGACAGAAAAGTGGGGAGGGGGGCGAGAAAACACGTAAAGCACAAATAAGAGGAGGGGGGGCAGTAAAGAAAGCTGCGATGGTGTAGTACCCAGAACCCGGTGCTTTCGGCAGAACCATGGTCAGGCACGGTTCTGGATAGTCCATGCATATTATCTAGAATTGTGTCTGGGGCAAATATGACAGTGTGTTCTTGGATATGCAGAGACTCTCCAGAACCTTGCTTAATGCAGAATCAAGGTGAGGCACAGTTCTGGATAGTCCATGCATATCTAGAACCATGCCTGGGGTTCTTGGATATGCAGAGACTATCGAGCATGAGCTTAACACTAACCCTTCAGGTATAGAACTAGATAGGCACAGTTCTGGATAGTCTGTGCATATCTAGAACTGTGCCAAGGCAAATCTGTGTTCTTGGATATGCGGGGACTATTCAGAGCCATGCCTGATCCTAACAATAACCCATTCAGGCATAGAACTAGATAAGCACAGTTCTGGATAGTCCATGCACATATAGAATTGCGACTGGGGCAAATCTGTGTTCTTGGATATGCGAAGACTATCCAGAACAGTGCCTGATTCTAACCCAAACCCATTCAGGTATAGAACTACATGTAGATAGGCACGGTTCTGGATAGTCCATACGTATATAGAACTGAGTCTGGGGCAAATCTGTGTTCTTGGATATGTGGAGACTATCCAGAACCGTGCCTGAGCCTAAGGCATTCAGGCATAAAACTAGATAGGCACTGTTACGGATAGTCGGTGCATATCTAGAACTGTGTCTGGGGCAAATCTGTGTTCTTGGATATGCAGAGACTATCCAGAACCGTGCCTGATCTTAACCCTAACCCATTCAGGCATAGAACTGAAGTAGATAATTCGTGTATGGTTCTGGATACAATTAAAGATGGCAAACATGGAGAGCTTGGAAGACCCTACTGTACTAACACATCACAGTGTAACCTTTCTTGTTTTATGTACTTTTATACAGGGTAAGAAAATTAACAAGACTTGTTTGTGAAGATATATCTTTCAGCTGTGTGGTGCCTATCTGACTACACAAAGTAGCTGCTTGTCTGTGTCTGTATCAATATATTGGTAAAAGTCAAACAAATTTGGTAAATCTGATTGGTCAAACAGGTCAAAATTTAATGCTGAAAAAAAATCAAAGATGAACAGAGGAACTTAAGTCTACTTTTATACTAAAGGCAAAGCTATTGTTTTACAAAAGTTTTCAGGGGAAAAAAATACATGCACGGCTCAAAAGTGTGTGGATGACTTGAAACTTCTGACTTGAGACTGCATGACATGAGTCTTTTTGAGCGTGTAATTCTTTAAGACATTTTTCAAGATGAAAAGAGCCTAAAGAATCCTTCTTAAAGACTTACCGGAGCCTTCTTGTCGATGGGTTTGATGACAAACTTCTTGTCGTTGAAGGAGATGTTTCTGATCTCGCTCCACGGGAAGCCAATCTTCGGGGTCAGCCTGGGGGGAGGGGGGCACACAGATGTCAGTAAACTTTAACAAGATGTTTTCTCATTTTTGATTCCAACATATATTAAGGAAATTCTCTTACCTACAGCTTTTGAATTTTACTGGTCACTCTGGTCTTCCTCAGAGAAGCCATGTGACAAGTCACACTGGGTCAGTCTACTGAGGATGACCAGAGTGACTGGTCGAAAGCTCTAGGTGAATTTCCTTGCGTTGAATCAACAGTTTTAACTTTAAACAAGTAACAACCAACACAGATGAACTTTCATGATATTATATTAAAATGCATTCTCCTACCACCTTCAGGTCCTTCTTGGTCCTTATTACTACATGTATGCTAATTTTAGAACAGTTGTACTTTTATTTGGTGGACTCATATTAGGTACTTCCCTTGAAGGGCAAACTTGTTAAAAAATAATAAATTAGTAGTAAGTGATTAGTAATAAATTAGTGATAAGAAATAATCATATATTCTGTGGTAAGGCACACATTTGTGAAATAGTCATTTCTGTGAGAGTTTAACAACAGTTGTGTGACATTGTTAAATATAAGAGGTATGAGACCTTAGAAAAGTATGTACAAGTTACAACATTGTATAACAACATGTCGGCAGAATGTACTACACCTGCATGAAACCCAAACTTTTCACAGTTTTCTTTGGATATCTGGTCAACGTTGCATCAGATTCAGAATGTTGCCTGTTGCAGTTACCAGTGCCTTTTCTGTCACAATCAACATTCGATAACTATAGGGGTGACAACGTTAACCTTAAATACGCGAATGCGACCTTAAAAAAGGACGTTCTGCCTAAGTGCTATGCACAATACATTACGGGTTTCACACAGGTGCAGTACGTTCTGCCGACGTGCTGTGGTAGAAATTCTAACTCTACAAAGCAGCCACAATACTGGGAAGAGAAAAGGGAAGAAAGTGAGCGATAATTTATGAACCTCTGAAGGGACCTGTCAGCTCACACAACAAGCATCAGTGCTTAGGGTTTCTTACAAGCCGTAAGGAGTCTACAGCGCTCTGTCTTAAGCATCGTACCGTCTTGGGTCTCCTTCTTAATCTTAATCAGTCGGATTAAGGCCACACCAATTCAGTTGGTTTGTTCTTGGATTTGAGTAAAACTTTGGCGTAAGATCAACTTGAAAACAGAGTCTGAGGGGAAAGTCTGTGCTTTGGTACACAGTTTATAGTCAGAATTAAGTTTTTCCCTACTGTTTTCATCTTTTTTTGTTCTCTTGCTAAATGTTTAACATAATAATATGTTTATTGTCTGATTTTTATTTACTATCTGTTAAGGGGAGGGCAACTTGTAAAGATGTGTATGCACCTGTTTTGCCCTCCTTTTTACTTTGTGGAAAATGTCAATTAACAAATGACAACCAAGGAAATGAATTGGTGTGGCCCATGAAGCAAAGCTTGGAGGGAGAGAGGTTGTTTTTCGCCACACGTTCAACCATTCTGATGTTCAACCATTCTGATGTGGACCATCGTCTGACTCAAAAAGCAGCCAGGGAACACGTGTGTATCAAGTTACACAAAGGTGCGCAGGGGTGGGGCGGGGCCACCAGCGGAAGGTCAGAGGCCAGGGGTCACTGAAGGTCAGAGGTCAGGGGGTAAAGGCCAACGTTGCTACAAAGCCAAGCACCCTTACAAGTTTGCCATGCTTTTGCCACCAGTCGACGGTGACTTCCCTGCATCCCCAGCCCTATAAACAAAGAATTGGCTGAGGTGACTACAAGATTACAACTCATGGGGGTGCTGGATTATATATTTAGTACAATGAACACAGTGAGCTAAAGGGTGAATAGGTGTATAAGAGCGCTGACATCACATGGGTGCCTATGCTGAGCGGTGTGCTGAGTGGTAAGTGTGTTAAAGCCATGACATGCAGATAGAAGCCACCAAATTAACAACAAATGATCATGTTAATGACAAATGAACGGCGTTAAACAAAAACAAGACTGCAGCTACTGGAAGAGACAATGCAGTGCAGAGCAGAGGAAGAGAGAAACACACGAAATTACGGATTTCAACACAAACATGGCGGCTCAAACATCGCCCCGTGCGCGGCGTACGGTTGGCGTACGGTACTCACTTGTCGTCGTACTCGTAGATGTTGAGGCCGAGAGCGTCCACACCGAGCCACAGCTGCGTGCCCTTCTTGTTCTTGATCTCGAAGTAGTTCACTCCGTACATCTCAAGGTCCTGAGCAATCTTCAGGTACTCCATCATGGCGTCCTCCCTGGGGGCAAAGGGCACAGGTTAGGTCATCATAAGGGCAAAGGTTAGGTCATGATAGGGTCAAGGGGCAAAGGTTAGGTCATGATATGGGCAAAGGTTAGGTCATGATAGGGGCAGAAGTTGGGTTATGATAGGGGCAGAGGTTAGGTCATGATACCGGTAATGTTTAGGTAAGGTTGGGGCAATAGGAAATGTTAGGTCAGGATAAGGGCAAAGGTTAGGTCATGATAGGGACAAGGGGCAAAGGTTAGGTCATAAGGAGGTCAAAGTTTTATTTATGATAACTGAATGTACAACTATAATTGTATTCATAACTTGTAAAACTAATGTATTCATGTACTGACAAGATAGCTGAAGATACAATTAGTATTGAATTGGTTCCAGTGTTTGTTTACCAGATTTAGGCAGAGCTGAGGCAGATGATAATGAAGATGATGATGACTTACCTGAGCATCCCGTTGTGCTCAGCGTACCAGTTAGTTATCCTCTCCTCCCACTGCTCTCGTGTCATCTTGTGCTGGTCAATTACTCTGTAGGGACGGGAGAAAACAATGTCATTGAGAATTCATCCATCAATCCACAACGCACATACCGAAATGATTTTTCAAGACACTGGTCCTGCTCGTTATTCGTCAAGACCTACAGGCACACACAGATACACACACAGAAAACAGATTCTTGGTGAAGGTGATAACTATTAACTAGAAAGGTAACATTTGCAAAGCAAAATGCATAATGTTTATCCTCGCATATGGTCTGCTCTGTTAATTCTTACTCAAACACATTCATATATATGGTGACAGGAGTCTAAATCCCTCCTGCTATAAAATTGCCACATGAAGTAACCCAACACCAGTTACCATGGTGACAGACGTCTAGTTCAGGTCATTGACTTTGAATTTATTTGTTTGGAGAACAAGAAGAGGAAGAAGAAGAAACTGAGCAAAAACATTGTTTTTCTTCTGCGAAGGTAAACACACTAACCTCTGAGGTAGGAGTCTGTCATTGGCGAGGAATCCCGGCTTGTGGACGTCCCTGCTGTGGTCTCCGTACTTGGCCTGGACAGCGTAGGACGCCAGCAGCACCGAAGTCTCCGGCGGGCAGTACACCTCGTCAGTCAGGATAGCGTCCTTCACTTGCAAGAAAAACAGCCGCTGGAAGGGCAAGAAGGGGGATAAGGTTTAGTTCACGCTTCTAAATCTGATGTATTTTGGGGACATGGCCTCCTTTACTTAAAAGAAGAACAGACACTGGAATGGCAAGTAATAGAGTTACTTTCGTCTACTAAAACTGTAAAAAAAAAAACAGTTTAATGGTATATTTTACTAGCAAGAAAAACAGCGGCTGCAAAAGCAAATAATAGAGTTACTTTTCATCTGCTAACACTGTACAGAACAAACTCTACACAGAGGCAATGCAAAGGCAAGAACCCAGCAATTGAGATTGAGAGGCCTCAGAGTCAGACAGCTTTGAGAGCCTGCCAAAGAAGAGACCAGGACAGCTCCCTTCAGTCGTCAATCCTGATCACCCAATTAGCAGAAATCAATGGGACCACTGGCCTGCGATATGGCAAGGTGGCCTTGTGGTTGGGGTTGTTGACATAGAATCTTAAGGTTCTGGGTTGCGATCCCTATTGTGTCCTTACTAAGGAAAGGCACTTAACACATACATGTATTTCTTCACTTGACTCGGAATGAACTGAATATCAGTTGTGTATGAATAATTAGCTTTGGTGATGGATCAAAAGTTTAAATGCAAACAAACGCACCTGTGTGATTTCCTGGATGAGCTCCTCGGACACGTCTTCAGGGTAGAACTTGGCCCTGAACTTGAACTGTAGCGGGTTCTCCTTACGCACATCCTGGGACATCACCTGGGTACAACACAGGGAGGAAGAAATTAAACTTCATTAAACACAATGTCATGTTTTTGCTTTACGATCACAGAAATATAAGACAAAATTTATACAATGCAAATTGGTGTCTTAACATGAAAGTTTGTCTGTGTTGGTCCAAGTTATTATTAAATAAATACTACATGGTAATGAATTAGGAGTATACAGGACTTTTCTGCTGATGCTATCGACCTTGTTCACAGAATGGATCTGTCACAGATTTGGTACCCCTCCAGAGAAATACTGCCTACATCATGTCAAAATGAAGGGCAGCCCAAAGATACAAACCTTGAACTGACAAACAGTATAATTGGATTATAATGTGCTGAGACCGGGAAAGTGTGAGGCATGAGTGCAAGTACTGTGACCCCCTGTAAAATATCGCTAATGCGTCAAAATGACGACTGATAGAATCTAAACCTTAAAGAATCCAGGTACTTTTACACAGGAAGATAACTGCGCCAGTGTGAAAACTGTGGCGGACCCTGTAAAATATTGATTAGGTGATAAAATCTGAAGTTTAAACAACTTACTAAATTATTACACATGACAGGATAACAAACTGACAACTATGTGAGGCGTCAGTGCAAAAAACTACTGTAAGTCTACAAATTTCCGCGGTATATTTAGATTCGCGGAATTCGCGGGGACCTTTGTACCGCGAATCTATTTCCCCGCGAATATGTTTTGCGTAAGTGCGCCCCCCTCCCCACATGCATTCACGACGGTAAGCGAAACACAAACACACGCGATTCACAAATCACTGCAAACCAACTTTATTCTTAGCAAATGTTGAGTACCAAATTTTTTTTTAAGTTATACTGATGTCAAAAAATTATAATATTATGAAACACCGAATCGCGATACTGCGGCACTGGCCGTGTCAACCGTGTACCGCCGAAAAAAATCTATGCGTGCAGAGCGCCGGCCGTGCGCGCCCGGGCGCTTGAAAATTGCGGGAACATCGGGCATATCTACAAGTATTTTTATGAAAAATATAACGGCTGGTACCTGGGAAATGTTAGTTGGTTATCTTTTGCGCCCTGATAATCGCGGGCGTTTTTTCTTCTTCTTGTTTTGCTGGATAGAAACGCTCACCGTGGGCCTACAAAACCGAAGGCGACCTTTGTATACTTCCGGGTTCAAAATCTCGCCGAAGACGGCATAAATTTACTTAGTAATATATATATTTTTTTCGATTATGCATTTCTTCACTAGAGTATCGATGTTTAGTCGTGGAAAATAGCATTTTAGCGCTTATTTCCGAACAAAGAAAATTGTTTACACGTGCGTCAGATCGATCGACAGCTTTACCGCCGGCAGTCTCGCGCGGTGCACGAAACAAATTTTTGCGCCGCGTTTTAGGAGATAAATGCCGGAACACGAACTTTTATTATTTTAAATATACACTTTACAAATTTTTCTTTGAAAAATAGCCAAGGAGAAATCGCGAATCTAAAAATACCGCGGATTGTCCATTTTCCCGAAACCGCGAACTTTAGGCCCCGCGAATCTAAAGAGACTTACAGTAATACACGCTGTATGTAAAATATCACTGAAGTGTCTAAATAACAACTGATAAAATCTAAACCTCAAAATAAATTAATTACTACACATGGGGACAAGATAACAAACTGACAACTACGCGAGGTATCAGTGTAAAAACTGTGATGGACCCTGTGAAATATTCATTGTGCACAATGAGTGATAAAATCTAAACTTAAAACAACTGAATTATCATACGGCTCATACCAGAGGACAAGATAACAAAGTAATTAACAAATTAAGTGAGGTGTCAGTGCAAAAACTGTGACTCCCTGGGCACCCCAGATACTAGACCAGCACAAGACTGTGAGATATTGCCTATAACTCAACATCTCTGTACGTCAGAAAATCGAACAACAGGACAGGGACCGTCTGGGAATATCTACCAGACCGTTTTATAACCAGGAACTGTTTCATGGTGTCAGGAGGCTCTTCCAACCTTAAATCATCTGAAATACTGGGGTATACTTGATACTTGCATTGACAGGACATCAATTGAAAGAAAAAGACAATTTTGGGAGCAATATTTCAACCTGGGGCAGAGTAAATTGGCCCAAACTGTGCCCACATATTGTGCTATACAGTAACTGATATTTAGAACTCAGTAACGGTTCATACAGTCAAGTTTCGGAACATAAAATTCAGATGTATTTCTTGGCAGCCAGTGCCAGTTTCTCTACTACATACAGCCGATCAATTGAAGCAACTTGGCAGAAGATTGGGAGCCAGGATGCATCTATTGGAAGTCTATATACATGCAATTATGCTTAAGTATTTATACCTTAAGTAAATCTTTATGAGTCTTTTTCGATAGTCTGTATGCTAGACAAAGCCAATATGCAGGCCACCTCTTGGTAAAATTTCCTAGGGGGCTTGTTGGCCCTGGAACCAAAGAGCTAGTCTGTATACTGGCCCTGGCAACAGTCTGGCACCCAGGCTAGCCCTGGAGCCAAGGAGCTAGCCTGTATACTAGCCCTGGCAACAGTCTGGTACCCAGGCTAGCCCTGGAGCCGAGAAACTAGTCTGTATACTGGCAATGGCAACAGTCTGTCACCCAGGCTAGCCCTGGAGCCAAGCAGCTTGCCCGTATACTGGCCCTGACAACAGTCTGGCACCCAGGCTAGCCCTGGAGCAAAGGAGCTAGCCTGTATACTAGCCCTGGCAACAGTCTGGCACCCAGGCTAGCCCTGGAGCTGAGGATCTAGGCTGTATACTGCCCCTGTCAACTGTCTGGCATCCAGACTATCTATTTTGATTGAGTGCCTTGTAGTTTAATATTTTGGGAGTAGGATCCACTGGTTGAACTGTGTCATCCCGCATGTTTCATTTTGCAGCATTTGTTATGCACATGCAGCTGTGTCAAAGGTTCTTCCACGAAATTACACCACTTCAATCTAACAGCAGATTCTGGTAAATGTCATACCTGCAGGCCACTGGTGTAGCACGCATGGAATATATCATTAAGTCAACAACTCAAGCTGATATAATGGTTACATTTCTAACTTGGCTTAGGGGCAAAGCTATTTCATAGATTGGAAGGGGGGAGGGGGGCAAAGTAAAGGACTTGTAACTACTGTCAGAAAGAGGGTTAGAAATTGGAAAAGATGGGAGGGTAAAATCAGAGAATGGACCAGCAATTAGTTAAACATGAAATTAAGGTACAGAAGACCGAGAAGGGTGAAGAATACTGGTGGTCAGATCTTCAGTGGTGCCCCAAGGGTCAAATAATCAAGACTTTTATTTTTAAGGGATAGATGAGGTGAGATTCAAAGCTCACTGACTCAAGAACACACAAAATTTGTCACTGTAGGCCAGTGGGTTAGGATGGCACCTATCCAAGAAATTAGAGGGAACTGTGTGGCATTTCAAACTGTAGCTGAACTTGAAACTGGATGCAAGTTTGATGTTTGTGGGCCATGAAGGCTTCCTGACTCCACATTCAAATAAAGACCAAACATCTATAACACTCAGTTAGGCACTGGCCAAATGGTAGGCAATGGCATCTATCCAAGAAGTGGGATCCGGGAGGGGTGGGGTGTACTCATTTGACATTTTCCAACTGTAAAATCATAGATCTAGAGGTACTCTAAACTTGACATATAGAAAACATAAATGCTGTCAGATTCTTCTGTATTGAATAGACCACAAAAATATTACAGTACGTTCTTCTAAGAGAATTCTTTACGATTTCAAATACATATACTAAGTCTAAACTTTATTATGTGAACCTGAATCAGTAACTGTTAAACTATGATGCATGAAAATGTCTACATCTCTAGGCAACCCTGAACTTGAACTCTGAATGACCTGACCTGCACATGTTGACAGGTTAAAGATCAAGTGTAAAATATTTTGTACCTTCCCAGGATACATCAGTGTGGCTTTTGTTTACTGTACTGATGGTTACCACCTGTGAAATGCTAACTTAAGTTTAAAGGAAAAGAATGGCTTCCTCAAAATTCCGTAATATAGACAGTCACTGTTCTTTACTCAACAACCAGTGAGTTTTCACATGTGACGTTTTGGTGACTGCCTGTCACCTTTTTCAGGGTAACACTGACTGGTTCTGAATCCAGGTGTTTATGAAAATGTACTTTTTCAACACAGAAGTGCAGATAACACTAGAATGGCAAAAGCTATTTTGAGCCCTGTATAATTATAATTATAATGTAAACACAACTCAACAAACTTGACACTGCAAAATGGCTGTGAATGGGGTTTAATGACAACCAGAGCCAGACTGAGTTAACCCGCTTCCTCCTGTGGCCGTGCATGGGGTTTTAATGACAACCAGAGCCTGACTTAGTTAACCCGCTTCCTCCTGTGGCCGTGCATGGGGTTTTAATACAACCAGAGCCAGACTGAGTTAACCCGCTTCCTCCTGTGGCCGTGCATGGGGTTTTAATGACACCCAGACCAGACTGAGTTAACCTGTGGCCGTGCATGGGGTTTTAATGACAACCAGAGCCAGAGTAAATTAACCCCCATGTCCCCTGGGTCGACCCAATCATCAGACTTTGATTGGAGGGACCTGTATCATATTTCACACCTCCATCCCTGCATGTGATTAATTTCAAGTTCAAGAACACAGACTGGAAGAAGATACCATGGCCACTTGTTATACATTACATGCAATTTCTCGAAAACTTTTGAAAATTTCTCTCAACCTGAGTTGGTATATTAAGTAGTGTTTCCTTTCAATTTATGGTATTGAATTTTTCTAGGGCGTCATCACATTGCTTATCATTTTTGTGCAGTATGTATGCTGTTATTCAATGACTGTTATTTGTTTATGACAATAGAAAACATGGACATGGAATGCACCATTCATGTAAATGAGATCATGACTGTGCATCACTTAAACTCTATAATGTTTGTCTACGGTGTTTCTATCAGTAGATACATTGTATATTAGTGACAGAGGTGGAAGAGAGCTATCAGTCTACAGTATAAACTGTACCCTGGTACTGTCCTGAGGATCACACTTCTATCTAAAGATTGATACAATGTTTAACAGTGCCCAAGGCCAACATATGTTCCATGTCAGTAGAGACACAGGTTGAAAAGAGCTACTGTAAGTCTACAAATTTCCGCGGTATATTTAGATTCGCGGAATTCGCGGGGACCTTTGTACCGCGAATCTATTTCCCCGCGAATATGTTTTGCGTAAGTGTGCCCCCCCCTCCCCACATGCATTCACGACGGCTCACGACGGACCTAGAGTTCAAGCGAAACACGCGATCCACAAATCACCGCAAATCAACTTTATTCTTGGCAAATGTACGTAGTTGAGTACTGTATCAAAATTATTAAAGTTAAACTGTTACTAGTATTATGAGAGACACCGAATCGCGATAGCACTGGCCGTGTCAACCTCGTACCACACGACAAAAATATTCACCCGGCAGAGCGCCGGCCATGCGTGCGGGCGCTGAATTTTGCGGGCGCATCGGGGACATCTACAAATATTTTGACGAAAAATATAACTTTTGGTACCTGGGAAATGTTACTTGGTTCTCTTTTGCTGGAGTTTTTTTCTCGTTTTGATGGGTAGAAACGCTAGCATGGCGTAACGTTAACTACAAGAAGACGACCTTGGGACACTTCCGCATTCATCGAACGCCAAAATCTCACCGAATACGCCATAAATTGCCATAGCAATACATGTCCTCCCGAAAGATTCTTTTCCTTATACATTTCTTCACTAGGTTATCGATGTGTAGTCGTGGAAAATAGCGTTTTAGCGCTTATTTCCGAACAAAGAAAATTGTTTACACGGGCGTCAGATCGATCGAACTTTACCGCCGGGCGCCGGCACTGACGAAACAAACAATCAGAGACGCGTAGCGCGGACACGTGAGGCAAGATTTTGCGCCGCGTTTTAGGAGATAAATGCCGCGACACGACCTTTTTTTAAAAAAATATGCACTTTACAAGTTCTTTTTTGAATAGCCAAGGAGAAATCGCGAATCTAAAAATACCGCGGATTGCCCATTTTCCCGAAACCGCGAACTTTAGGCCCCGCGAATCTAAAGAGACTTACAGTATCAGTCTATACTATAAACTGACAGTCTGTCTTGTACTGTATTGAGGATCACACTTATAAAGATTGTTATAAATAATGTTTGCCAGTGCCCAAAGGCTACATATGTTCCCTGTCAGTTGAGACACAGGTTGCTAAGAGCTATCAGTCTGCACAGTAAACCCCTGGCACCTGTCTGGGTGTTCTGAAGTGAAGACTTCACCCCCAAGGACTGTTTGGCATTTATCTCTCCCAGACAGTGCTCATTTCAACACCTACTGCCTGGGGATCGTTTCAAAGCTTCCCACGCCAGTCTGGGCGAAGTCATTTCAAACGTACATGTGAGTGTTGCAAGTCTAGAGGCTTATCAGTCTGCACCTGCTGGAGTTTTCTGTACAAGAGAAGGCATCAGTTCTCTGTGTTTATCTCTCCCAGACAGTCTTATTTCAACACCTTACTGCCTGGGATTGTTTCATACTACACACATGAACCTGGGCGAACTGATTTGTGCATGGATGTGCTACATATATCAGTCATTACCTAGCTGTTTAAGTGTTTTGGTGTCTTATACAAGACCTCACATTCTTAAGGCTTAATCTCAAGTCTTATCAGTCTTCATTTCAACACCTAACAGCATTGGGGATTGTTTCATGATACCCACAGTAACAGTATCAAAATCATTTCATTTCCTTGCCGTATCTAACTGGTTGTAGATTCAGGCATCATGTAGGATTTGTTTTCATCCAATGTTAAAAAGCTCTGTAAAAATGTTTTCATACAGTTAAATAAATGAAAATCAAACAAGAAAAAGTGATGAAAGTTTGCTGTGTCTTCTGTTGAAACTTTCCTATAAAAACAAAGTACTTCTTGCACTGCCCTTGGGATGTTTTTCTGTAACAAATTCTGCTCAGGCACCAAATTTAGGCTGTGTCTGTCAACAGCCCTTGGAGGGGGGATTAACCAATGTTGACAGCAACAGGGTCTGGCACTAAACAGGTGGTTTGCTTCAGGGAGCCACCAACGATTACAGAGGGGGAGGGCAAGAACATAGCAAACCCTACATAAAAATCCAATTTTGAATCCCTACTTCATGCATACTTTCATAGGCCTATACATGTAGCTCAAACAGAAGTGCATTAGACAGAAAGCTGAAAGGTATAACTTATCAAAAATAACTTCCACAAGGATACATTAATACTCTAAGTGCCTGTACCATACAGTAATGCATTTTAGTCCTTCGGGAAAATACCAGTATAGAAGTCTGCTCCTTGATTAATAGTTTTAATCAGTTTGTTCCTTACCTGTAATAAAAATAATAACGTATGATATTGAACTTGCCAAGAATAATTACTCCTATTTTCAAACCTCATGGCCATTAAAAACTGCAATGAGACTTACGCTACGTATACCCTAATGTTGGTTAATCATTTGGCACAACTAAAAGTAGTGACATACAGTAAGTAACTGTAGGTTATTTTCCAGCCTTTCCTTGTCCTTTACATTATTGTGTAATTTAAAGCTCTACACTTGTTCACAATGGGTACCATCTGGTCTCTACTCAAATTCCAAGTCTCCTTGGGTAAGGTGAAAGGAGCTGTGGTGTCTAAGATGAAGATGGATAGTAAGACTGCTGGTGAGACATTAAAACCATTAAAGTTTCATTCTGCCTGAAATTGTGAGGGTCTGAGAGAAATAAGTGTAGCCATTATCGGGATTAACTTGATTTCCCTCGATGGTTTCAATCGTAGGGAAACTTGGCGCACGTTTTCAGAGTCACCGACTGGAGTTCCTGTTTCATAATCATAATTATTGAAGCCTGATTGTGGCACTAATTATTAATTACTCTACAAAGATGCACATTCATCGTAATCATCTAGTGGCAGTTGGCAGCTCTCAGAGCTAAAACTTTATAGTAGACTTTGTCTAATGTTTATGTGTATAGTACATGTACTAGTCACTTTTCTAGATTTGTTGCCCTTTATGCTGCCCGGAATTATGGCTATAAGTATAAAAAACACAAAGACTTGACAATGACTGGAGTTGTACAGTCGAAAATTTGGGTGAGTCCAATTTTTTTTGTTGGCAATTACAGTTCAATCTTGTGCATAATAACAAAAGCACAGCGTACAACGTTAGTCAGTAAAACTTACTTACAAACTCTAATACCTCTCTTCAGAGCTTGAAGATGATTTTCTATTGGTAACTGTAACTGAACAAGACTTTAGCAATACAACAACTGTTTTATAATTTTCCTAACACCTGAATGTCAAGAATATGCTGCATACTAGTCTGTGTACAATAGTAGCTTTGTATAATAGTGGTACACATGTATGTAGGACTAAGGTCTGGCTTCTCTTCTAAAGACCAGTCCTGTCCTCACTTCTGCCCCAGACAGACCCACCAAGATCCTGTTTACATTTCTGTACAGTTGAGTCATGGCTGAGTTTTAGATGCAACCATGAACCCCCCCTCCCACTCTACTAACAAGGTGTAGCTATGTATTAGATTTAGAACCAGTCCTAATGTTATAGTCGTGAACTTGCTACTTCAATTCTGTGATTTGATCTGAAGACAAGCTAAAGTATTACAACAGAGTGAGAGAGTGATATTGATCCAGTTTTAGCTCACTGAAGTGCTACTCTCTTCCAGTGGTTGTGACAGAGAAGAAAGATAGATACATTCACTGTACTGGGGAAATTTCCCTACCCCTTTTCGACAAACACAATGAACAGTGGACCACAGATTAACATCCCGTCTTAAAGACTGTGGATCTTTACATAAATCTACTGTACCACAAGATATCATTCCTGTGCCTCAAACTCTGAATCAAATGCTTATAGCCCTGCCATATCCGGCTTTTAATCATGATCCTTCTACCAAATCTTTATCAGTGTTGTGTTGAACCAAGACCTTGGATCTCCTTTACTCAAGAACTTATCCCACAGCCAAGACATTGCAAGAGATTTCACGTCTCATGTGACAAGTTCAAGCCATGGTTATCTTCTCCTGAAATTCTGGGTTTTGTCCTCCTAAGACATTATAGATATCTAAATCTACAAACGATAAAAGTTATCGCAAACACCAGCTCTGAACAGGATGTTACGTGATACTTAAAACATCTTTCCGCTGCATCTTAATTACGTCTCTTGTGAGCCAAGACCTTGGACTTCCTTACAGACCGTGACTTGTCTTGGCTGGAGACTTGAGACAGAGCCAAGACGTGCCCTTCCTTAATGACATATCTACTCCTGAGCTGTTGGTGGTGAAGGGTTCTATTAATCATGACTTTAGGAGGGCCTGCATGGGGGGGGGGGTTAATAATGAAAAACACAATATTTTAACTGCCAATTACAAATTATGTTAAATTCTCAGAGCTGATTACCAATTATGTTAAATTATGGGGCTTGAATTTCGTTGATTTAATTTGGGGCGGCAGTCTACCAATTACGAAGACTTGAAAGGCATGATTATTCCTTAGGAAAAGGGGCATTTGGGACCCTTTCTAGCTGGGAGCTAGTGTGTGTGTATATACTGTGGTATCCAGGATACACCATGGCCATGTCTGAATCACGACTGTGTGTGGGAGGATCTGATGTTGACCTTGATCTAATGTCTGTATCTTACAGGGCTGGAAATACTTAATTCCTCAGGTTTTTGCAGTATATTATGGTTTATATGACTGTGCAGACTTTTTAGCATGATAAATTGCTGTAAAGTTGTTTTTAATATCTTTTTGAAATCTTAATGTTTGTTCTAAAGCTACAAGTCACAAGTGTGTAGACTACATGTACAGTGTAGACTTTCAGCATGATAAATTGCTATAAAGTTGTTTTAAATATCTTTTTGAAATCTCAAACTCTTTAGTAAAGCTGCAAGTGTCACTATTACTGCGTGTTTTATTTCTAGCCCTGCCCCTGCCTTACCCAATAATGATTGTGGTACATTCTTTAAACTTATATATACACAGCTGCAGCATAGCGTATAATATACAATTATCATTAAAAAAAAAACTTCATTTCCTAAACTGACTTTTACACTTGGAAATAGGATTTTAACGCTAAGAAGAGAAAAATTGTTGAGAGACCACAAATTTTCTAAGTGCTACTTTAGTAACCCCAAAGAATGCGTACAATCTATCAAAACAAGATCTTGATACCCTAGACATAATCAGCCCATATATGGGAGTATCCTGGAGGTATATCTAACCGCACAACCATGCTCAAACACTGGCAGACTTGTTATGTTGTTACACAGGCGACTATTTTAGACTCTCGCTGGCAGAACTGTGAGGCAGCTGTGCTAACTGGTTTCAGGGTTATCCAAGTGCAACAACAAGGGGCAGCTGTGGAGTTACTGCGAATTTACTTATTTGCATGGGGAATCAAATGTGATTTAGTGTCAGAAGGGAAAAGGAGATCTTTACTGTTGCTGTGTTTTAAGTTTGCGGTTCAAACAATTCTGTAGTTTTGTTTTACCCTATTTTAAGTATTATAATTTTAATGATTATTTTCATTCTTGTATTTGGATGTGGTCATAATGACAAACTGCAGTACTGACATCCAAACTAGGTGGCACTGTTGGATAGCGGTGTCTTTTAACCCTCCTACTAAAGCTTATGTACCCTTTTTTAGTTTCAGGCCTAGAGGGTTAACAGTTGTAAGAAACAAATCTTCCTGAAATGGAACATTTCCCTTTTTAAACACCATGCTATGTCCAGCTGGCTTTATGTCTTTGAGTGTTTTACAGAAGCCCCTTGTGGCATTTATTCCTTCCCTGTCTGAAATCCTCAAACATAAGTGATGTATGCTACATTGGCTCTAAGTAATCGTAGGGTTTTATACTGACATTTGTATCACGGCTTACCCGCGCCATTAGCAAATCCGCTCACCAAAAATATCCCAGAATCGGCTCAACTCCAAACCATCATCACGACTTGGTCGATATTTTTGGTAACAGGGACTTAAGATGGCTAAGACAGACTGTTTCAGATGGTATTACTGGTATCAACTACATTTTAATATTAACTGTATAGCAAAGAGAGAAATGAACTGTATACGTTTGTACAACACCTATTCCCCTATTTCACGCACTTAAGTAGTGTAGAAAAATTCATATTCCTTATGCGACTAGACAAGCCACCCATCGAAAAACAGATCTGTACGTTTATTGCTGCAATAACAGAAAAGCGAGGAGAAGTTGAATTTATATAACGATAGTTAATTTTGTATTTGTTAACCGTGTTCATTCTTATTGTTTTGTTGTGACCTGTACTTAGCCAAGTGTGGCAGAAATGTGCAATAAAGGTCTTCATTCATTCATTTAATACTATTATAAAAACAGTGCATAGCAGAATCTACATTTTGGCAAAGGTGGTCTAAATCTAAAAATATACACATTAGAATTTGACTTAGAAGTCTGCCGTTTTGTTGTTAGTACCAAATAATGTAAATTTTCAATATAATTCAATCCTTATAATTTTATATGAGTAAACTCAATATTTTCAGGCTATAAAATGTGAAGATTCTAGCCTGGTTTTCTAGATAGCGTTTTTCTCTTGTGATAATGTAACAGTGTGTACAATACTGTACACAATGTATTATGATTACGTTAAATTCTCAGAGCTGACTATGAACAGTTAGATGTTACAGCTAATAATGTACTAATTACGAATTATGTTTTTGGGCGGCTGTCTATGGATTACGAACACTAAAAAGGCCTGATTACTCCTTACAAAAAAAGGGCATGCAGGCCCACATAAATGGCCCACATGAAACAGACCCATCCCAGTTCACTGTTTCTATTGGCTTTCAAGGTGAACTCAAACCTTACGGGGATCATGTTTCATAACCATTGAACAAGCTAGAAGGAAGTTCTCAGGTTTCAAATTAATGACTGGAAGGTTCTATAAATACATTTGATCTGGACCTGTGCTATGTCATTGAGTTTCATAGTAATTCAAGCCTTTAGCCATGTTTCAACTGGCCTGTGTTTTTCTTCAATAAACTTTGTATTAGCTCAGTAACTAGAACACTTTGTATTAGCCTAGTAATAGTATAGTACCCTTGTATGTTCCTTAATGTATGTCTAAGTCAAGTAGTGTATCTTTTGTCACTTTTCTACATGCGTTTGTTATGTGTCTGTTAAGTCTTAACCTGTACCTAGTCCGTCGTGGCATACAATAAAGGTATTTCATTCATTTCATTTCCATAAAAATACCTCTGTTGGGTGACAAAAGGTGCTATCTCTGGTTTAGTACTTATAGGTTTTATTCAAAGAACGTTTCGCAGCTCCAAGGCTGAATTACGTGTCCCGTACATTACATAAGGTCCTTAGGTGCTATCACTGTTTTATTGTAATAAGAGCCTTTTATCTGTCCCTTTACAATGTGTTTGAAGCACATTCTGAATGTGTGGGCAGGTCATCTTTAATGGACACTTGACCCAGTACAAATTAATTCCCTCCTGGAAGGATACATGTTTAATAGCTGTTATTCACCACTTGAGCATTATTCACCACTTGAGTTATTATTCACCACTTGAGTTATTATTCACCACTTGAGTTATTATTCACCACTTGAGTTATTATTGACCACCTGAGTTATTATTGACCACTTGAGTTATTATTCACCACTTGAGTTATTATTGACCACTTGAGTTATTATTGACCACTTGAGTTATTATTCACCACTTGAGTTATTATTGACCACCTGAGTTATTATTGACCACTTGAGTTATTATTCACCACTAAGAGTATTATTCACCACTTTGCAAACAGACAGTACTGAATCAGATGATTCCCTTTCAATCTATTGGAAAACAAGACACAATAGCATCATATCAGTGTTCCATTTCCTTTACATTTCCTTTTGGAATTCCAAAAATTGTCTTCACTTATTTGCATATCAATCAATAGTTCGTGCTTATAAACCTGCATTTCTCCTCTGGTCTCTTAGTGTTACTGACGGAAGGTAGTGGATGCTAGCTGAAACGTCTGACCGTTTCCAAAATAATATCCAGTTGTTTGAGTAACTGTTTTTTGGGTATCCCGTTTCCTTTCTAATCTTCCTTCAAGACAAGAATCTCCTGTTTCATCCTTAAGAAGCAGCCAGGGTCTTCCCAGATCAAAAGCCTGTCTTAAAGGACTCAGGTGTACTCCAGGCATCTTGCATTACTAGTACCTGGCCACAGAACGTGCCCATATAAGGAGCTAGTCCTGAGGGTTGAAGCGGGGCTATCCACAGTCTGAAGAGGCACCTGCACAGCTGAGAGGGAGGCCATTAGGCCGGAGCAACTCAGCTTTCTGGTTTGTAAAAGTGTACAGAACTATGAAAGTATGGAATGACCAGGTCCTACCACTTGCAGTTCACACATGTACAGTCTTCAAGGTCCTTCAAGAGCATACCAGCAGTAACACTTGTAAAATCAGATTCTTTTTTTAAATTAATTGTCTTCGTCAGAAGGACTATGAAATTGTCTCGCCGGAGTGTGGGGAACTGCGGATTTTGCGATATAACTCTGGAAGGCATGATTCGACGTCCATGATTTTTGGCAGGCAGATTACCATTGTTGAGGCCAAATTCAAGTACAAGTTTCGGCTTCGTGGGGGGTCCGTGCGTCACGTTAGTGCACCTTTTGTGTTTGTGGCTTGTTAGCAAAATAACTCAAGTATTTGTAAAATGTTGATTATAATTCTTGGTGTGGTGCTAACTATTGTCGGGACCAAGGTTAAGTTCGTTACTAAGCTTCGTGGGGGGTTTCGTTGTGACTACAGGGGGCATTTTGTTAATTTTTCTTGTGAGCAATATAACTTTTGTATGTGTGGATGGAAGTTAATGAAATTTGATAGGCATGTTACTGTGGTGATCTCCAAGATTGAGTTCAAAGATGAGAGTCGTGGAGATCGTTATGTCCCCGTAATAGGACCTTTTGTGTTTAGAAATCCCCCACCTACATCTGCTTGGAGACAGCCGACAGCTGGATATAGCCGTTACCGCCGGGGAACCCCATAATGGGATGGGATCAAATGACGTTACATTGAGGGATTGTACTATAACTTCAGCAGGGGGAGGATAGGTTGGACATATGTCAGATTATTTTCTACGGCCACACCAAGTAATTGCTATGGATGACGTCCACTGGAGACCTTAAATCTAATTACCTTAAATTTAAGGCAAGCGCGCAATAAAAACACGAATGGCCGAAAAACGAGATGCCTAGATTTGGAATATACTAACTGTAGAAGTACAAATGTTAGGACACAAAGAACACAAGAAACAAGTCTTCTATTTGTCATAAAGACAAATTAACAAAACAGCAGTAGTCACCCTGTTCTGATTCTTTCCTTTATAACATCTTCTCTTATTATATTTTGCGGCGCTGTCGTGACACTTTCAACACAGTAAGAATTTCTTGAACGTTTTTTTTCCAGTAACAGTCCAAACTCAAATAACGTTAGGGGGGGGGCTAACACGGGTGACGACGCATCTGTATAATCTGTGGCAAACCGTTTCAGGGTGTTCTGTACCATAAAAATAGTACAGAGATTCTTTTGTTCTTTAGACCAAATTGATTATTAAAAAGAGTGAAGAATACGCATGTTAATTTCTCTAGAACGATGTACCTCTGACGAAGACATGAGATCTCCGACCTCTAGTTGTGTTGTGATTATGTTGTGTGACATTGTTAGCATTATGTAAGACTAGTGATTGTATTGTATTGACTATTAGAATGTACATGTACTATTATGTGAATTCCAGAAAGAATAGTGTGCTCAAAATCTCGATCTTTAAAATAATAACACTAAACTGGAAGATAAACTTCAACGGAATACCTATGCTTTCAGCTATATACACAGAGTTCCACAAAGAATTCGTCCAAATCTTAAGTTTTCTTCTTATCTCTATTTTCATTTTTTACCTCTTGCAAAATTTTTCCCCTAAAATGTCCAACACCCAAGGAATGCCTTGATCTAGCTGTTAATGGCCCTCTATAAAGTCTCCATATAAGTTGTAACGTCAAGTTCTCTTCCCACCTCTTCTTTTTTCATCTTGACTTCTTGCAAATTGTGTTCTTCACGGTCAAATATCGACCAACCAAGCAATGACTTGATCTGACCTTTAATGGCCCTCTATAAAACCTGTAACGTCAGAATGGCCAGGCAAGCGCAGATTTGTAACTGCAGGCAAGCAGATTTGTAACTCTAGATACAAGCTTTAGTTTTACATTAAAGCAGATATGTAACCAACGTAAACACCAAACATGTTTTAATGTGGAATATGCTGCATAGTTCAAGGATTTGTAACCCAAGCATGGTGAAAACAGCTACATGTACAGGAACACTTTACAACAATCTTACCTACAGAGTCAATTTCATCTGGAGAAATACTGGGAATTTAGAAAATCTACTAAACTCAAAGGATCATATTTTGCATCCCATCACTGCTGAATAGATATATTATCTACATGACATTGTCAAATCAATGAGCAAGTTTTCCTCCAACTTCCAAGTTTTTAAATACACAACTTTACCTGTAATGATTCTAATTAGTTTAGATATTCTCAACTAACAGAAGATTTCCAAATTTGTGACAATGTAGAAACTGACATTATACTTTAAGGGAGCATCTAGAAAGACTTCAAAACTGTACTAACAAAAATTCATTATTCAATTGCCTGAAACGATATCCATTGAATAAGATTATCCTTTTTGATGCAATTTTTTTTATATAGTTCTTTATTTAACTCATTAACATTTACACCGTAGTAAATGGAAGTTTCTGGAACAATTTTTAATCTACCATGTTTGATTCACTGCCAAGAACTGCAGTGAGCAGCTGGCAACAGTTCCTTATTACCAGGATCAATTTTTAATAAAATCCCGGCGCCGTCATCAAACTTTAACTGCTGCTGAGAACAGGTCACTTATGTTTGCAAACAGAGTCATAACGTTTACAGATAATGATCGGGACTATCTGGATTAAAAGTGCGCATCTAACCGTCCTGTGTACTCAGGAGACATTATAAGGAGGAAAGGTTCAGACACTAAACGTGTGAGTGTGTACGTGGCTCAAAATACCCCTGAGCTGCATAATATTATCCAGTTTACTGCAGGTAAAACTGGAGCTGTGCAGATATTTCTGATGTCTACCTGCACCTTATAATTTTTTTTTACCTGCACCATTCCTGTATTGGGTAGGTGTAAGACTAGTGTAAGCTGTGGATTTTTGTATTCTGTGCTGTTTTCACTTCTACAAAATGCCAAATAATTATGATTGTTTCTTAACACTTTCTAGGTTATCTACACTCTAAAAATCTTACAATCCACTTTTAGTATAAAACGATCAAGTAAAACTGTCTGGTGCAGGTGGATTTCCACAGTTACCCGCACCAGTGTATGTACACAGAAAAGCTTAATTTCGAGCCCTGCGGTTTGTAACTGAGAGAAGAGCAGACGTTAGCAGTTCTGCTCCACAGAGTAGATAATTACCGGCAGTTCTAACATGGTTCCAGCCATCACCGCATCCACGCAATTTTCTGCCTGTCTGCTCCTGAACTTGGTGAACCCCAGTCTTCATCAGCAAACTGCTGACGTCATTGGATATGAGTCTTAATCACGGGGTGAAACCTGTGAACCTCCTAGACTAGACAGAACTTACCCATATGCATGTAACTTGTCCCGACAAGGTTTTTAATGGTGACATTTATACAGCATAAATCTCACAAGTCTGCTAATTTACTGTTCATATTTTATGGTATCACAAAATAGCACAAGCATTCTTCTTTAAGTTTCTGAAATCATTGGAAATGAGTCTTAATGAAGGGGGTTAAACCGAGGTTCATGAACATCCCAGGGTTAGTCAGAACTAACCTAGTATAGCTTGTCCTGACAAGGTTTTGATGGTGACATATTCTTACAGTATCACAAGAAGGATTGAATAATGCCAGAATATATCTCACAAGTCTGCTACTATGAATTTACTGTTCATATTTAATGGTATTACGAAATATCACTAATTCTTCTTTAGAAGATACAACTTACAAGACAGAACATTAATGATTAAGAAGTATAGCTTTCAATAACTGGAGCCTTACTGCTAATGAATGCTATCATTCATCTAGTATGTTATTAAATTTATATCATGCTAATAGTACATAAAGTTGTCTTCTGAATAACTTAATCCTGGAGCATTCACATTAAATTTAGCTTTTTTTAGAGTGGTAAATGCTAATTGCAACTCTGATAATGAATCTGCTACACAATAGAGATTATAACTGCATCTAGGATTCTACAAGAAATTTGAAAAGGCTGATTTCAAATAGCCTCCATAGAATACCAAAAACTGGGGGTTTTGGGGGTCTTCAGGGTCTTTGGGAGCTTTTATGTGCTCATTTCTGATTGCATATAGACAACATAGCCGGCCTTATTGAATTACTGGGCTGATCAGAAAACAGCCAAAAAAAGACCTCCAAACCCCCAGTTCTATAAGCCTGCTATGGAGGCTAGATTTCAAAGAGGCTACAAGTGCCCAGGATCGGAGAGGCCTGAGGATCAACCATATACCTCATAGCCGTATTTCACGTTTTATACTTCCTGAACAAATTACCTCCAACACCATATCACAGCTTCTGGTTTTAACAACCCTTCAGATGAAACAACTTCATCACATTTTGTGTTTTCTCATGAAAAACATACAATTAACCAGGACTGGTTTTAACGAGTACCACCACTAGAACAGCTACATGTGGAGACTTAGTTGTAAAACTGTGCCAATGTGTGTGTGTTTTAGTTTTTTTACTTGGTTCCTTAGCATATTCCTTTTAAAGTACAAATGTACAGCTTGTGGTTGGTTAGTGTGTGACTGGATAACTCAATAGAGTGTATCTTCATGATTTTCTCCTTGAAGATAGACTAAGAAACTGTGCCAAACCCAGGGCTCTCCCCAAGCAATTGAGCAACGGTGCTACCCTCTCCCAAAAATCCTATAGCTAGCACCTCTCCCAAATTTCAAGATTTTTTCCTTAGTATTTTCATTAACCGATTAGGGAGCACCTCTCCCCTAAGAATTTCTGGGGAGACCCCTGCAACTCAATCATCCACACGTCTCCACCTGGTAACCAGGTCTAACGACAGTACACAGGTCGTTACCCCTCCACCCACCTGTTTGACACCTGCCATAACGAGCACCTCTCTGCTTGATTAAACAACGATCATGATCTATGAGCTTGGCTGACGAGGGTGGCTGAGGGGTGTTTTAATTTGAGGAAATATTTTGCGACCGAGATCATCACACAAGGTCGACCAAGGAAGAGATGGATCGAAAAGATGAGGATTTTTCCCACCAGGTCCTCAACTTACACAGTGTGAACCCACAGGAAAGAGGCAAATGTTGGGCTGCCATCAAGCCTCAGCATCAATGTGCAAGCATGTCTAATCCCCTTTAGATGTTAAACAAGTCAGAGATAAAAGTGAATGAATGAGTGAGTGAGTGAGAGAACTGCTGTTTTACACTAAAACGTCTACTGAAACGTCTGACAGTTTTCTATCCAGTTGCTTGAGTAACTGTTTTCCTGTATATCAGTATATACTATTAGTAATAGTTCTGTGCAAGACTGTAACTCTGTTTCAGGATATACTGTAGTTGTGTGTAAGTTGTGTGTAGTTGAAGCTGGTGTGTTACGCCAAAGGGCGGTATTACCATCTATACCATCTATACTTATACAGGATACAGAAGCCTGTAACTTGTGTATAACAGGATATACTGTAGCTGTGTGCATGACTGTAACTTGTGTTTCAGGATATAATGTAACTGTGTGCAAGCCTGTAATTTGTGTACATTGTCTGACCTTTTTGTTGAGCTTGAGCCAGGTGCTGTAGCCCTTACTGTCCACGTACTGCAGACCAAAGAACCAGATCTCTCGCAGACCGATGGTCTTCACAACCTGCATAGGACAAACACACATCACGTCAACCATGTTCTTATTCTTACATTTTGTACAATAAGCTAACGTTTAAACATGTAAAAATTATTTCAGGATGACAATGTGATAACTTGATAAGCATTTAATGTGTATGATACATGTATATGTAATTAATATTAATTAATAATTAAATAAGATAGATAAGCATTTAATGTGTATGATACATGTATATGTAATTAATATTAATTAATAATTAAATAAGGAAAGTAATTAAATTTTTTCTTGTTTTTTTATTGGGATCACAGTCATACATGTACATTTAAGTACTGTGATTTGATTTTTGAATGGATCTGAGTTACTGCAACCTGCACAGGACAAATACACCCAATCCGGCGAAACATTATGTCAACCACAACATTGTTCTTCTTTTCACATTTGTACAATAAGCAAATGTTTAACATAACATAATATTATAAATAAATATTTCAGGGTGATAATGTGGTCTGCATTTGTGCTATCATTTTTACATTTGTAAAATAAATAATAATCTAAAATAGTATAATAGTACAATCATGTAAATAAACAGTTCAGGGTGACAATGCGATTTGTGTTATCATGTACAAACAAACAAACATTGTACAATGTATGTAAGAAAGGTAATTTAACTTTTTCTTGCTTTTTAAAAGAAAATAGGGACTGTCTATTGTAGGTACTGTGACTTGACTTTTGAATATAATTCTGACTTAGTGCTTGACGTATTCTAAAATTTCATCATTGTATCATCAAGGAAAGGATAGCAAAGCACTGCTTCCAAAAACTGTATGTGTGTGTGTGTGTGTGTGTGTGTGTGTGTGTGTGTGTACTCGGGGGTGTCAACAGCAAGCTTCTATAGACCAGAACTTGCCGGAGGGCCAGTCACTTTAAACAATTACACTGTTCCTCTCCTATCCATTCACCTGTTAAACTTTAACTTATGCAGGTACCAAACCATGACATGTACACAAAACAGATCAAAAAGAGGTTTTCAAGAAGAAGTCATATAGTGTGTGAACGTAACTCTAGTTCAGAGAAAAGGTGTGGTGGGAAGTTATTCTAAGTATTCCAGGTGTAGTGGAATAGATCCCTATCAGGAAACGGTGTTGAACAAAAATGCGCGGAATCGCATGGGGAATTTTAATTGTGTTCCTATAAGGAACACTAAACAAAGGTGTTTTTCAACTTAACCTTGAGCTAAACGAAAGATTCTCTTGGTAAGTAAACATTGAACCATGCAGTGTTCGAAATACCTGTCTGCAGTCTGCAATCTGCAGATAGTTTTTCAAGATTGCAGAAGAAAAATTTATACAATCTGCAATTTTGCAGAAGGAAAAATAGGCTCCAGATTCAATAGTTTTCAATTTAGCAAACTAGAACTCTCTGACCCCAAGGAGAGACAACACTTAAGCTCCTGTTTTGAAGCAGCAGGAGCTTCTTCACTTTTTTACATCATCCTTGTCTTGACTTGTCTATCTTTTGTTTCCCTTTGGACTTCCAAAAATTTGTCTTCACTAATTTGCATATGAATCAATAGTTTGTGCTTATAAACCTGCAATTCTCTTAGTGTCACTGACGAAAGGTAGGTGTCTGACCATTTCAGGTAGCACCAAAATCATGTCGAGTTACTTAAGACTCAAGTACTGTTTTTTTTGTCTTTTATTAGTTGTGTGGAAGGATGATATGTGGATGTGATTACTAGTACATTTACAGTTAAGGTATGATTTTAGTTGTAGTAGCTTGTAGTGGGAGACAGCGGTGAAAGACCCGTGAAGATACCAGTAAATGATAAATTTCCTGTGGAGAAGGATCTATAAAGTTTGAAATTAAAAAGAGTGATAGATTAAACTTAAAAGAATTCCAGTAATGCTACAGATTTACAAAGCTATATATGATGTAAAAAAGACATTAATGGTTTGAGAAGGTTGTAGTATGGAGGCTTGTGTATTTGCAGAAAGTATTTTCAAATTGCAGAACAAAATTTTGACTCTTCTGCAATATTGCAGAGCACTGAAAAAAAGTATTTCGACCACTGCATGTTAGCATGACCCACCAGATATCAGCAATTGCTTCTAATAACATGTATACACACTGTAAACATGGAACTGTCAACATTGTAGCGTTCTTTACTTATCGAAAATAAAAGAAGGACAAAAGCGTTCATTGAGGCATACACAGGTGTGTATGAGGAGTAAACAACAAAAACACACAATATGGCTGGGAAGAAAACTGTTTCTCACACAGTTGAAAATGAAACTTGGCAAAAGATCAATGAAAGCAGAGGGCTGGCAGGAAAAACTTGAATTTGACAATGTTTTTCTTTTATGAGACTTTCAGTCTGTAATAATTATGCCATGAAATCTACTTCTACATTCATTCATTCATTCGTCGATGAAGGTACATCCAGGTAATACGATACGCCAAAACCTCATTCATTCATTCATTCATTCATTCATTCACTCACTCATTCATTTTCCTCCCAGACACTGTTTTTCCATGGACCTTCCAATTCAGCAAACTATTTCTTTTAATCTAAGGACCCACAAACTAACTTGGTCTGGCCCATGTCCACAGTCTGCCCAGTACAATTTCATTACCCACATTTCCGCAGCCTATTTACAGTCCGACCTTCGGCTGCATTGCCAGAAATGGGATTAATCACA
Source organism: Branchiostoma belcheri (assembly GCF_001625305.1). NCBI lineage: Eukaryota > Metazoa > Chordata > Leptocardii > Amphioxiformes > Branchiostomatidae > Branchiostoma > Branchiostoma belcheri. Next base: position 144,669 of record NW_017803603.1, on the reverse strand, counting down.
TCCAACTGTACAGTCGGGACCTTTCCTACGATACAGGGAAAACTGTTGGTACTTTTACTGTCCCTCTGGTTCAATGTATGGGCTTCATCGTGTGCTGAATTTGTATTGGCTCAAGTCAGCTAAGGTCACATTTTATTGTTTGTATGTGACGTTATGTATTTCGCCTGTTTATGTATGATTGTATAATTGCAGGGTCCAACTAAAAAGCAGTGTTACCACTGAGTAGGTTATCCTGCTTAAAAAAAAAAGATGGAAAAGAACATAAAATAAAATCTGCTTTCATTAAAAATATAATTGTCGGTATGCAGGTGGGTTTTATATGAACAAGGATAGATTTGAGTCTTTCTTTCAGACGCAATGAGTGATTTTTCACCATGTATAAAATAAAACAAGACTAAGTTACAGTCAAACCTGTACAACCACCTCTACATAAGTTATAACCACCTGACTAAGTACTTTTTGGTTGACCTAGATCCTTAAAATCTTTCCCAGTAATGAGGATTCTATACTGATCACCTTTCCACATAGACCTGAACTCAGTGTTTTTTTTGGGCAGGTTCAACTGTTTTGATACAAAACTCTTAAATTTCCATGCTGTGTCTCCTGCGTCTATAATGGTACATCCTGGGTGTCAAGGTCAGGTCATCTGACTGTGGGACAACATGGCCGCCATTCATCACAGAACAGAACTCATTCAGGCCCAGCCTTTTGTTTGTGAAATCATTCTGCAACTGTCATTAACAAAACTTCCACAATGGGGACACAACATGCGCAAACAAACAAACCACACATTCATAGTCATTAGTGTTAACCAATCTCACAAGAGAAGAAACTAGTCCAGCAATTAGTTTAAATGAGCCCAGAGGTATGTGACAGTGTCTGGCAACGTGTAGAGGTGAGCTGACGGGTCAAATGCCGACTTTTGAAGAGCCGACGTGAACAAACCTGTTTATTTTCTAAAACACACATTTATAAACCAACATTTAGACCCAATCTTGTGCACCAGTGACTGTCAAGTGAAGAAGAAACTACATGGGAGATTTTCTCAGTGTTTTTTCTTTCTAAATCATTATAGTTTTAACATTTTCTTCTTACATTTCGAGTGAAGAATACACTGCATAATTGTGTGCCCAACCCAACACAAGCATCTAGGTGCATCCACAGTCAAAAATCAGGTGCACAGCTCCAATTTGGGTCACAAAAGTGCATTCTATCCCTTACCAATCTTTACCCAGAACTGCAATGTGAATTCGAGGAGATTCATTCCTCAAGCTAACCGACATCTCGCATACGCAGTCGTCCCTCAGTAAGACATCTGGAGCTGCATAATATTCAGCCTGTCACACAATCTTTACCCAGAACTGCCTTGCTGTCTCTGTCATTTCAAACCTTGACATTTGCGTAGCTTCCCGTCTAAGCGAACAGTAACAATTTAGCGTGATGCATGTCCAACATGCAGCTCTATAATACAGGAAGGCTGAAGGCTGTAAAGTAACAAATCTGTCTCCTTTAGCTGTAAGAGTAGCTACAAATCTCACAGTGGCCCACGCATCGATCCAGGGAGAGCCACAAACTACAGAACGTACATTACAACAAAACCACTCGCAATTTGGGCTGGCCAACACAAGGCCATACTACCAAACTCATTTTCTGAACTGTCGAACATCTTTCACTGGTGGAACATCAATATGAACAAAAGAAACAATGAAAAGGACAAGTATGTACCTATGTATACACACCTCAGTGAAGGTTACACATCCAGGTAATATTGAGTTATGCCAAAAAACAGTTGCTCAAGTAACTGGATATGATTTTGGAAATGGTAAGACCGTCGGACCAGTGTCACTGACGAAAAGTAGTTGATGCTACCTGAAACGTCTGTTTCGAAAATCATTATCCAGTTGATTAACCTTTTTTTTTTGCATAAACCGGACAGTGAGTGTGTGAGTGATATTATTTTGTGCACGCAGTTTTAGGCCGTAAGTTATATTCACATTTTCCTCTAGATCTGTCCTAACTTGTCTTCTTTAGTTTAATAATTCACTGACTGAATGTCGGAGAACACAGCGTACAAATTGGCTTGGCCCAGGAACAAATTTATAGGAGAATCCATCCACATGTAATCCCTGGTCTAATGGTACTTGGGAGAGCCTGACTTAAAATTACAAATGGTACAGGTGATTGTATCAGTCTGACTTTTATATTACACCTGAATGTGCCTGGATGATGTTTGTATGGATCATTTAGAAATGCTGCATTTCATTTTGGTCGCAGAATAAAAAGGGCAGGTCACTATGACCATTAACTTCAGTATTTCGGCTTTTAACTATATTTCAGCTTCCTACTATCGTGACTTGGCTTCTAAGTATGTCATCTTTTGAGTATTTGAGAATTTTAGACCAATAAATATACATGTAGGTCAGATGTAGTTTGCTGAGAATGAGATCCCATAGACTACAGTATAACAATCATGAATATACATTATACAACAATAACACAATAAAAAAAGTAATCTTTTGAGTATTTAGGAATTTTAGAGCAACAAATATACATATAGGCCGGATGTAGTTAGTTTGCTGAGAATGAGATCCCATAGCAGGGCTCGAAATACCCATGTGCAATGTGCAAAATGCACATGATTTTCAAGATTTGCACTTAAAAATATTTTGAATGTGCGATTTTGCACCTAGACCAGGAATGGGAGGGGGGTGTTGCAGGCAAAGAAGCAAAATAACAGTCCCAAGGACAGACAACACTTATGAAACAACAGGAGCTTCTTGAACTAATTTGCATCATCCTTGTCTTGACTAAAATTTTTGCCGATGCGCAATTTTGCGTGTACCTGAAAAAAGGATTTCGAGCCCTGCATGCATAGACTACAGTATAACAATCTTAAATATACAACAAGACAATAATTTGGTTGTATTGTTCAGGCCAGTTCCAGGCCTCGAAATTAACTTTTTTTACTACTGTCCCAGAATTGTCCCGAATATAGATTTCAATTGTCCCGAACTGAAGATGGACTGTCCCAGCCTGCTTTTCAGGAAATAAGTTAAGGACAACAATAAGAAAACAACAACAACTGAATTTGTACAACTTGAAGTCCACTTTATAAGTAAACGTAGGGAAATACATGATAATATCATGGGCACGGCACCATCTTTAAGGCCCCCCTCACCGGTATTTGGAATCCTTGATTGGTCAAATTTAAATGTTTGTTAGAGTATTATGGGCTGCCAGCAGCAGGATGGATGGATCACGTTCCCAAATTTCGTGAAAGGTCTCAGAATGTTCAAATTGCCCCGAAATTGTCCCGAAACGTAATTTGAATTGTCCCAAGCTGAAAATTTAGTGTCATTTGACACTGGGACAATGTTAATTTCGAGCCCTGCAGTTCTACTGTTATGCACAGCAGGTGACAGTAGGTAAATGTGTCCTGTGAATTGCCCAACAATCATCTGTAATGACATGTAATGGTAAACTACAATTCAGAGGCCAGGACTGGGGATTCTGATAATATACAATAAACTAGAGTTCCACGATCTCATACCTTCGCCAAATGATGTTAGCTTTTATGATTAAGAAATTATATATTAATCCCCCTAATTATGCAAATAGGATCCTCAATTGCATGAATTATATCTGTTGATCATATTCTCCACCAAAAGACAGTCTTATCTTAACAAAGAATGCCATGATGAAATTTTCTCATAAATTATGCAAATGAGGTCCTTATTTGAATATTAAGTTATGTTCACCTTAACTTAACTTTCAAACACCCCAAGTATAAAATTCCAGGCAGTTACCACTATGCAATTATAATATTTTCTCATTAATTATGCAAATTAAGTCTTCATTTGCATAATTGATATCTGCCTGTGTTTCTCTCATTCTTAATAACATATGTCACAAGCTTGAACTTCCTATTATGGAATGCACCTGATAAATAGAATTTCCTCATTAATTATGCAAATTACATCTATATTTGCATAATTGTAATATCATTATGTCAAGCATCACTCAAGCTACCTACATACCAAAAAATCACGATGATCCATCCATCGGTTCTTGAGTTATCCCCCTTTAAACATTTGTCCATTAAACCCCCCTGCAGTTCTAGAGCAAGCAACTAGGGGGCTCAAACTCATGTCACTTTATCCCCAGCACAAGAGCTATCTACCATCTAAATTTCGTCACCCTAGCATGTCTGGATCATGAGATATCAAAACCGGAAGTTCTGCTGCAGTACCATGACAAGCCGCCAGGTGGCCCAAAATCTAATCATTTTGAGGTCTCATCAAGACCTACCCACCTACCAAGTATCAAGACAATCCATCAAGACCTTCTCTAGTTATCGTGTTGACAGACAGACAGACAGACAGACAGACACACACACACACACACACATACACGAACGCCCCTGAAAACATAACCTTCTTGGCGAAGGTAAATATTTGCCTCGACCCTTCTCCTGTTTTACAGGGCCATGAACCTTTGTTGAGATTGGAGAAAAGCTTTTATTTAGACACAAGGCCATGGGTTGGGTTAAAGGCCACTTTGTAGGCCATTTCTTGGGGTCTCAGACATTGTACAGTAAAATTGTGTAAGTGCTCGCAGGAAATCTGACTACATGATGATTGTACAAAATGTATATTCACTCCCAAAAACTGTTTGTAACAAGGTACAAACTTTCCCCTAAGACTCTGTTTTCATGTTGATCTTCTGATTACCTGCATGAAATGTCATGGAGGTTAATACTATGTTTACTGAAGGAAAACATATTGTTTTTGATCACTAATTCTTCTTCCTCTTCTTCTCCGAACAGTGACCTCAATGACCTGAACCACTGTTTTGTATGTTACTATGGTAACTATAGTGTTGGGTTACATCATGTTAAAGTTTTATACTTATAGCAGGAAGGATTTAGACTCCTGTCTGACCATATGCGAAAGTAAACATTATGCATTTGCCTTGCAAATGTTACCTTTCTAGTTCAGCATTATTTTCTTGGAGAATTTAGAATTAACACTCGAGGAATTGAATTGGTATGGCCAGATCAAGCCTAAATTTGTATCTTAATTCTTATGAGTCAATCGTGAGGTTTGTGTAGCAAGGTACAGACTTTCCCCTCAGACAATGTTTTTATGTGGATCTTTCAATTCTTTCATTGAAGAACGCTATTGGCTTCCCAGCAACGAATCCAATTGGTGTAGCCCGATCGAGCGTAAATCGAATTTCGGAGTCAAGCATGACTTACAGGTGAGAAATGTCGGTAGTGATTGTAAACTGGGTCAGGTCAGGGGGTGTGAATAATGCTGACTCAGACAAGATCTTCATGTCGTCAGGTGTTTGTAGGTTATTGATCGTATTGTTCGCTGTATCAATCAGGTTATTGGAACGACTGACCCCATGGGGTGCCGGACTGTGAATAGGTTTTAGAGTCAGTAATGGTGTGCTTATGTTAATATGTAGGACAAAATGGCCATTTAACCCATATAATAGCATGCTATCAGGAACTAGACACTTAAAACTGGTACTGAGGGACACACATACAGGTATTTCGGTGTGATGGTGTGCTCAAGTCTTGGAGGGACCGAGTGTGTAACATGTTGGTAGAACATACTGTACCTGCGCGAAACCCAGATTTTTCACAGACTGCGTTGGATGTTCGGTCAGCATTGCATGAGAATTTTCAAGTTGCTGACAATACCTACATGACAGGTTTCGCATAGGCACAGTATATTCTGATGACATGCTGGACAGCAAAGTGTGTGGATTCACATCATCAAAAATTACATTTATAAGGAAACTTAGGAGAATATTGTAGTCTCACCTGCTCAGGTTTGAGTAGTTCTAACATCTAATTTTAAATAGAAAGAAACTCACCTGGTCGAAGAGCTGTTTGCCGGTGGTGTTTGTCTGGATGGCAAACTCCAGCTCAGCGTCCATCGTCGTCACTCGTACATTCACCTGGAACACAACCGACACATGTCAATCAACCTGTCAATCACTGTCGTATCAAGTGACACCTGTTCATCACTGGTACAAGTAACAGCTGTCAATCACAAATGTGACACCTGTCAGCCACTGGTACAACAGGGGCCACCTGGGAGTCACTTGTACATGACACCTGTCAATCACTGAACAGATATAACAACAAGGGGACCCTATCAGACATTGGTACAAGTGACACCTGCCAAAGACATCTGTGACACCTGTTAATCACTGGTTATGATAACCACCTTACTGACTTCCTACAGCCCCCCACCTTTTCACACCTGCTGTACAGGGAACAACTGTTAGTACAGGGCTCGAAATTCAATTTTGAGAATAGGTGCACAAAAAATATTTTGGGTGCACCATATGAAACAAAACCTAAGTTAAATTACAGATCTTACTGCTCCTCTTCTGAGCTTGAAAATGAGCTTGAAAATGAAATGGGAGCTAACTTTTAAATTACCAAGATTTTATTACTTTTCTATCACTTAGATGCCAAAGAAACTTTTCAACCAAGGCTGTGGACTATTATCAGCTTTAATATCTAGACTCGTAGAAATATCTTATTTCTGAATATCAATAATTTAGCAGATTCTTTCACAACCAGTGAAATATCATGAGTGTAGCAAAATGGGAGGAAGAGTGCCTCATACTAATAATGTAAACAACAAAACAGATTTTCAATTAACAATTAAATATTTATGAATCAGTTGGAACAATCTGATTGATTGTCTTTATTGTGCACGCATCATGATTGTGATATTGCAGATGGCTGCAGGCAAATTGAACAATATGTTTTGTTTTGTCAACAGATCTCTCTGGGACAGGCCGTAAAATATTCATCAAACGTCTCCAAAATTAGACTAATTATTTATAGCCAAAATTTGGCTAATTATTCACCCCCAAAATGATTATTCATTCGAAGATTATCATGCAACACACCAAGCTTTGATTTTACTGAAATAAAAAAGCAACCTAGGGCTCGAAATAGTTTATTTCCTGTTACATACAATATTTTGATTTCTAAATATAAAACCTACATGTATTTCTGTATTCACTATTCTTGTAGCTAGCCAAACTGCAAATTATCAAAGCGCCTTTTCTGTCATCTCATTGACAACATTTTTTAATGCAAACTGCAGTTGGTATTTTGTGAAAAACCACATTTTCTAACAGTGGTGTAAACTGAATTATGATCATGAGAGGGACCCACACTACAAGAGATACTGAGTCTTGGAACATATGGAAAAATCCCCCGTGTAATAGAACAAAGGCTTGCCGATTAACGAGGCAGCAAACCTCGTTAAGCGTGACGCCGGCATGTGTTTTATGGCAGAGCGTATTGTAAACAGTCAGCCCGGCATCCACATGCCATATGGACTGTCAGCCCTCATGGGCCTCGTCACAACACGGGATCAATTCTCATAGACAGAATCTGAACTGTCTTATTGGTAAAATATAGTCTTACACTATCTAGGAGTTTCAATATTTCAACATTCAAGCTGGTAGCCATTCCTGGACATTTTTACAGTTCATGAAAAAACATTTTCAAAGACTAAAATCTGTGCAAAGACTCAATAATAGGAACTACAACATAGGATCAATTTTCATAGACGGAATCTGAACTGTCTTATTGGTAAACTATAGTCGTCCAGGAGTTTCAATATTTCAATATTCAAGCAGGTATTCAAGCAGGTATTCAATTCATTTTTACAGTTACAAGGTCATGTGTAAGTATTTTTAGACACATTTACAAAGACTATCTACTGTACAAAGAACTTGACAATAACATGTCACCCATATCCAACTCTGCCAAAAATTTTCTTTTAGTTCTCCCAAAATATAAAGCAATTTATGGACCCACAAGGGGTTATTTTGTGATACAGCTTTACACACTACACGCTTTACATAACTTGCACAAGGTCAAAATCAATAACATTCTACACAAAAAGGGAAAAGACTACAGGTAGTCAAAGGCCAAGTCTAAGTGCTTGACTAGAACCACAGACAGTCAATGTTTAAGATCAGTTAAGCCATATCACGTTGTATTTCAACAACTTGAAAGACTGAAGTGCTTCTTTCGGCAAACTATGTCATACCCTTTTGAATAAATATCACAAAGTCATCGTCAAATCTACTACTTTTTACGCCAAAGGGAGGTGACATCACAGGGTACAAGTTCAAGTACGTAATATTTGCACCACGTACATGTGTAGTGCTTGGACAACTTGAACTGTAAGGGTGAATCTTTTCCAAAATCAACATGCTACAATGTTTCTTTCGTACATACATGTACTACTGACATTATACACTGACTCAGTAGTTTACCACAAGTCAATTTTTAAAACCCAAATGGACATGACATCACAGAGAACTTCCAAGTTCAAGTTTAACTCCAAGTTTGGCCCTACCGTGACGTGCTTCCATCGCGAGGCCAGGTGATCACACCACCAGAGTAACCAACTCATCTCGACCGAAATACGGGAAAACCTACGGACATGGCGACGCCCCACGCGGCCCCCTTCCCTCTTTACCACTAGGGCCATGTTGATTTGATTACATGGATGACATCCTCTGGGAACCCCAAAACTGATGCGAGCATGCGAATAAAAAAAAGTTTGGCAAAGAAAAAAAGTTGCTTTCATTATGAAATCTACGTGGTCATAAATGATAAAGGTAGAACAAATGGCTAAACACACAAGTATGGTATGGCGAATAATAGACTCTTCATTTTCATCTCTTCACGTTTTCTTCTTTTCCTGAATTTGACTTTTGGCATTTTATCTATGACATTAGTTTTGTTTTCCAACACTTTTTTTTAAACAAATGACATACATTTGCTCATTTTGTACGATTTACAGTATGGTCAAAAACTTTTTTTGGAAATGGACGAAAATTCATGCGCGCGCGGATGTCATCCATACAATGAAATCTACATGGCCTTACCGCTAATGCAGATTCCTGAGGACGTGTTAATGGAGGGTAATGCCCTAATAAGACGGATCGACGGCCATTTGCCTGAAACCCGCGCTGGAGAGGCAATTATCGCTTTCACGTAATCACACCGCTTTGTCCGACGCTCGGGTCTCTTCAATTTAGGAAAGTGGTGCAGGAGTGGGGATGGGAGAGGTGAGGAAAGGGATGGACACTTGGACAGACTGTTGTGTAAGGTTTCAGGAGGGCACTTTAGACAAACAATTTAGTAGCACCAGGTACAATTTGGACAACATAATTGGCTGCCTATAGAATGAGATGAAATATATGACAGAAACAAATAGCTTGCACATACTGAGATATAAAATTGCCATGACATGCTGGTACACTATACTGTGCAAGATTTTTATATATATTAAATTTTGTTTCAACTGTACATCTTTTATAGGTCCCATTCTAAAATGGCTTCACACATATTTCTATCCCCTTAAGTTCCTTAACAATAAAAGTACCGGTAGTTCTATAATTACCATGAACACACTGCTAAGAAATGACGCACAAAAAGGTACGATTTGGGAAATGCCATTTGTCAGAAGAGCTCCCAGGGGTGTGCTTAAACCACATCCTTATGGCAATTTTTATCGTAATGGTGGCTTCCGTGAACAAAATGGAAACTCCCTGGTGACAACACAGGCAATATTCAATTTCTATATGGGAACTGCTGGGAAAATGGTGGCAGAAAAAAAACGATAAAATCACATTACTGTCCCCAGTGGGGTAGGATTATTCTCTAATGGCTGATGATGAATTGATCTTGTCAAATGTTGTTCCTCCTTTAGTCCTTATCACTATTCAAACACAAAAAGAGGACAGAAGTACTCTACTTGATTCCTAACTGGCTTGTAACAGTTACTACTAACAGAAACATTGTCTGAACATAAAGAGCATCATATTATAAAACTAGATTTCACACACATCATATTGAAGCAATCATGAGACAAGACTACCAACTGGGAAATACTTTCACTACTTCCAGCCACCCAATCCATCATTTAGGTCTTTATCCTGTCAGTACTAGGTTCTTCTCTGCAATATACACAAGACTCACTTTAAATTTGTCTACGCATGTTTCAAGAAGAAAGAAGAGATTCTAGATTATTAATAGATCGAATATAGCATCATTTTCCTAGCTTGGGTTCATCCGTGAACGCTATATATACCTTCAACGCTCTGTTCTATCTTTCCTAGGTAAAGCTATCATCTTTCTACTCTTCTACTTTAGTCATCTAACTCAATGCATTTAGCCCAAGTGTGGCATGAATATGTACGTACGTTCAATGCCATTGCCATTGTTAGTATAAGACACTTGAACCCAGTTTAGCCCGTAGACCCTCCCCCTTTCTCTAGGACAGTGCAGGAATGTAGCGTGCCAGCCTGTGTGTGAAGTGTCAAAGTGCCCAGCAATAGAACCATCCTGGCTCCGGCCCAACCCGACATGTCACTGCCTAACAGTCTGGTGCTGTTGCCAGGTCAACTGGGGAAGTGCTGTTCTGGAATGTTCTTATATCCCACAGGCATGAAATCTGCCTTCTCAGGACTTAGGAGAAAGGATGATTGAGTTTGATCTTCTCACTGTCAAGTGCAAGTCACAAGTAACCCTGAGTCAGCTTATAGCTGGCCTTCTTGGCTAAGTCCACTTCAAGATCTGCTATCCATCCAACAACAATAGCTAAAGTTACATTGTATGTACTGTATTGTGTTATACTGTAAGTCTTGAAATATTTATAAGGCCACACCAATTTAATTTCTTGGTTAACGGATTCGCCTCTTCATTTTTTTCTGATTTGCAAATAAAAATAAAAATTCAGAATCAACTGCAAAATGCTCATATTTTGCCCTGAACAGTTGAAAACAGTCCTTTTCTTACTACCTTGTTACAGTCATTCCATCTATCAATGCAGTGCTACCATTAAAAGTTCAAAATTCATTGTTTAAATTTTGAACCAGCCTGGTGTGCTGACTTCATGGCTCCTATCGTACCATTTTGGGCCATAATAGGATGCCTAGGCCTGTTTTTATTTTTATTTTTTTTCGCCCGCCCGCTCCATTATTTTTCTAGAAAAATCCGTTAACCAAGAAATTAAATTGGTGTGGCCTAAGGGTTTTGTTTTTCCCTGTTACCTCTCAATCTCCAATGTGAATTCATGACACTGAGAATACACTTTTCAAAAGTATGACTACTGTCCTACAGAAATGTTCTAATGTTACAAATGTTCAATGTCCAAGCATAACATTGTACATTTTCATGTCTGTCTGCATGTTCTGATTTGTCTGGTATATATTATGGTCCCTGGTGGAATGCCAAAGACATGTCACTGCGAAGCCATGTTGCAACAACTTGTACAATTACGTCACATCACATTCACTCAAAAGGTTGTACTTATTTCAGCTTTATTCATTTACTGTCTAGCCTCAAAACGAATTCACAACGAAGGAATTTGGTGACAAAAAGATTTCAAGGCTGCCATCCCAACAATGCATTGTTCTCATAGCAATAAGAAATGCCAAGAATGTTAGCGCTGGCTACCACTTGAAGAATGCCATTTTCTATAAAAGGCCTTTGCCACATCTGAACATTCATGAACATAATACACCGCCCGGTGGGATCTTAACCTCCTAGGCCTCAGGTAACACGTGTAAGCCAGGTGAGGTCATACCTGTTGACCTACAGGTATGGTCAGGTATGATACACCTGAGTACAGGTATGGACAGGTATGGGGAGGGCATGTTAGACATGTAAGCATGATCAGTCACTGTCAACACTGTGTGCCTTCAGGCCTTATTCAAGTTTGGAGAATGAAGGGTGGAAGTATGTGCTAACACCTTGTTTGCCAACACCTGGCCTTGTCACACCTTTTTGGGTCTTTGTAAGGTGTGGAAATTGTTTCTTAAGATTTTCACATTGACACTCGGGCTAAATATTCATCCACAAGCCTGTACGTATGTGTGCCTGGCCTCAGGCAAGTTTGGAGATATTAAGATTGGAAGTATGTGCTAACAACACCTGGTCCTGTCACACCTTTACCTGGGCCTTTTGATGTCTTAGACATTTATGTAAGGTGTGGACCTTGTTTCTTAAGATTTTACATTGAGACTTAAGGGTTGAAAGTTTGGTCACAAGACTGTATCCTGCCCTTGGCAAACTTGGAGACATGAGGTAGGAGTAAGTGACAACACCTGGCCTTGTCATACCTTTAACTTTTACCTGGGCCTCAGGACTTCTTGGACAAAGGTGGACATTGTTTCTTAAGATTTTATATTGAGACTCAAGGGTCACATTGTCAACATTGTGTGTTTTGGCTTCAGGCAAACATGGAAACATAAAGTTGGAGTATGTGGTAACACCTGGTCTTGTCACACCTTGAACCTTTATCTGGGCCTCTTGACTAGTTAGACAAAAGTGGATATTGGTTCTTAAGATTTTACATTGAGACTCAAGGGTTAAAACTTTGGCCATAACATTTTGTGCTTTGGCCTCAGGCAAACTTACAGATATGAAGGTGCCTTAACTAATGCTAGAACCTTTCCTGTGCCCCATTTTTCACCAGCATATTGTTGTTGTTTTTTGTGGTGCAAAATGAAAAACTTTCACAATGAGACTAAATGACAAGTTATGTAAGGTTTGAAAACTTTGGCCACGGTGTTATGTTGTGATTGACGTAAAATAATGATCTTAAGGACTTTTACCAAAAACTTTGTCAACAGAGACCTTGACCTTACATAGTTCCTTCTGACCTCACTTTATCACTATAGTTGATGTTGGCAAACCCCTGTACTACATGTATATGCACTACCACTTATGGTAGGCAAAAGTCGTGGCAAGGCTCAAAATATGTACTTTATTTTTGTTTTCTACAAAAGTACAATAGCCAATGCCATATTGAACCTAAATCTTTAGTTGAACCAAAATCAAAAAGTTGATGTTGGCAAACTTAACCCCTGTAATATATGCACTACCACAATGCTTGAAATATGTATGTACTTTATTTATGTTTTCCACAATAGTCAATACCATATTGAACCTGTTAAACCTGAATCGGTTTAGTTTAACTTGCCAGATTGCAAATAGCTCATATCTTTCCTGTAATCTAAAACATGCCCTCATATTATACATCAAATTGTATGGTTCATAATATCATTTGTATATGGAAGTACAGTACATATGCAAACCACTACAAGCACAATGCAACAAAAGCTTACTATAAAACCAGAAGCAGAAATGTTACTGTATAATAAATGTTCTGAACAGTTCACATATGTATGAACCCCTTCTGCATACAAAGGACAGAACTTTGGACCCAGGTTACCAAAATGGCCCCTCCCCATAAAATAGCCACACCTGGTAATACAACACTTAGAAGCCCTACAATTAAGAAACTATCCACACTTTACTGAAAATATACACCTCAAACACTACAAATTTTATCAAAATTCACTGCCGATTTGCTGTTACTGAGTGTTAGCAGGTGTAAGAATTGGTTAGGTTGGATTGAGTGAATTTTCGAACCATTAAACGCAGGAAATTGAGGAATAGAAAGGCATCCGCAGAAAAGGGCCGGAGAATGCTAATTTGTTTATCTTCCAAGACTGCACAAACAAGGGAGGGTTCTTTGTACTGGTGGCTGGGCTAATCCCCAACACTTTACACAGGTAATTGGGCATTTCTCCTCTCTACTTACTGCTCTTAATTACATCACATTCAAGGTCTGAAAATGGATCATATCTCACATCATTAGACTGCTGCATACCACAAATGCATGCACAATAGAGAAGACTTTGGACAGAATTTGGGAGGGGCAGTTTTTTTTTTTACGTAAGCACAACAGTGACACAAATGGTATGTTCCCCTGACCTTTGAACTTCAGCCATACTGAAACATTCTTGTTCCATGACTGTACATTGTGTATATTTTGTAGTCAACAGTGAGCGAAATCTATCCAGAAATAAATGGTTACATCACTGTGTGCGTGCCTAGGAGATTTAATGTTTAGTCCGTCTGTAAACACAGGTACTTTGAACCTGGATTTAACTGTGACACTTAGCCACTACTGAGTTTATCCATGTATTCAGGGCGGATTTATAAGCAGATAAACTAGCACTACAGATCTTATGTTTTAGCATTAATGTTATGGGTACGTTTTTGGCAGTATATGTGGTCGTTAGAAATATATGTTGTAGTTTGAGGCAAAGCACCTGGAAATACAGTAATATAGTAGGACTACGAGTAGGACTAGGATATTGACAACTTTTGTTTGTACATAATTGCTCTTGTTTGTAGTTAGAATATAAGACTACATCGTTGTAAGAAACTTAATTAAACCAGAACTACTGGTATTCTAGCTAAATAATGGTACACGATTACATTAAATTCTTACATGTTAGCATTATCTGATACACAGTAATCTTTCAGTGTACTAGTAAGTAGCTCAAAATAATATCTTATCTGCCAACATAAAAACTTGACTGTAACTATGAATGGGAAGGGTCTATTCATACTTTTGACGAATACTTTGAACAATACACACTCCTCAGATATCAAGCGATTCTTTCAAGTTGCCATCTTTACAATCCCCCCCCCTCACACACACACACACATTACATTCAGTAGCTAACCTACATTTCACTAATTTTAACGCTATGACAAGCCACACAAATCATGAGCCAAGGGCCATTCATTACAATATTACATCAAAAGTGTCAGAGCTTTTAGTCAAATGGCACAATGTCCCCTGCAAGTAATGGGCCATAATCACTGCCAAAAACTTGTACCAAAAATACCCGGGGGACACGAAAAATTTCATTACTATCTGCTGTGTTACGACTCCTAACCTTATTTGGGCGTTACGCATCTCAAGTACAGATAATTATGCCAGTAAACTACGGGAATTTCAGAGGATAAACTGTCATAATTAAAGGGCTCGTTAACTGAGACATCGTTTGTAATTACAGTTTAACAACTGGCCTGAGACTGAGAATATTTGGTAAGAAACGGCCAGAAAAGATGCGCAGGAGTGCGTGTATGTGGGTGAGAGACAGAATAACGTACAACCAACAACTCAACTGACTGCCCACCTATTCGTGATTGGTGTACATACAGTATCTGAGAATCTAGCCCCCCTCCCTATAGCTACATGTGCCTCTAGAGATCTGCAACAAAGTATAACACTTCTTTAATTAATAACTTTTACTAGTTAATGACTCCCATTTAGCTATCCCCACTACCAAAAGACTGTAGAAACAATACTAGTTCAACCTTTTCTATCATAAGTCAACAAATGTGATCGCAGTCCTTCCTTACATTATTCCTTACAGTTACACCATCTTCTTGAATGCCCTCACACCAATCTTTGCACCTGTAAGTTGTAACTGTGGCTCGTTAAAAAATAACCATTCTCTTAGAATTCCCTTGCAAGTTTTACCTTGACTGAAAGATATGATTTGTATTCCTGAGAAATGAATGGAAAAGGCACCTGACTTGTGCATGTACATATATAGGTGGGGTTAAAGTTGTTTGGGGAACTCTCTTTAGCTAAAGCAACTTTTGGAGCAAAAAACAAACCCCCTTTTTTCACAGTAATGCTTCCATGTCGGTTTTCAGAAATCTACAAAGCGGGAAATCTAGCATAGACCATCGCAGTGACCCAATCTTCCCTAACTTTTGCATGTACATATATAGGTGGTCTTAAAGTTGTTTTGGGAACTCCTTTTAGCTAGTGCAACTTTTCAATTCAAGCAAAAACAAACACATTTTTTTGCTTCCATGTCGGTTTTCAGAAATCTACAAAGCTGGAAATCTAGCGTAGACCGTCACAGTGACCCCATCTTACCTAACTTTTGCATGTACATATATAGGTGGGTTAAAGTTGTTTTGGGAACTCCCTTTAGCTAGTGCAACTTTTCAATTCAAGCAAAAACAAACACATTTTTTTGCTTCCATGTCGGTTTTGAGAAATCTACAAAGCCAGGAAATCTAGCGTAGACCGTCACAGTGACCTGATCTTCCCCGTAGCGCCTGGTGAGGTCGTGTTACCCCCCTCCCATTGTCCCCCCAGCCGGAAGAATGTCCACACAACCCTGAGAGCACAGGAATCCACCCTCACAGCCCCATTCAACCCTACAGCCAGCTAAGCTCGTTAAATTCACCAGTGCAAAACTCTCACACCGTGCCTAAAAATGTGGCAGAACAACACCACGGTTATAGGTAGACTAAAACCTGCTACGAGTGACCGTTAGAGTAAAAGTGCACCGCCCGATGGAGTGTTAAGCTTGTTGACATGACAGGTGTATTCTGTTCAGCCCCACCCTATAGGTATGCATGTAAAATGTACCAAAAACACCTGGCAACAGGTGATGCAAGAAAACTCACCATCCTGGCTGCTTCAGTCAACCTCCTGCCGGCTAGCTAAGGTAGAAGTAGTCTTGTAAAACGTGAGAGAAGAAGCTAAAGGATCGTTGGATGTGTCTCTATGCCACAGCCTTAAGGGTGGACTCCACTACTGGGTGTGGTGTGTAAGGCCTGGCCCTTAAAGTCAACACATGGCAGCCCTGCTAAACACACAATACTGAGCTGTCCTGCCTACACAACCCATGACGCCCAGGGTTCGCCTGATTGGCCACTGGGACGCATGTTTTATAAGGTGTGTGGGACCATGTATGCAATGCTAGCGGGGGATGCTTCTTGCTAACCAATAGCCAGGCTCCGTTTTGTGCTGTGTACCAAACACAGTAGGACATTCCTGGTTTTAGGGTCATGGGTAGAACTGTAAGGTTTCGCCCAGACGGCATACAACAGGGACAGGAGACACCCAGGTCTAACTACCACACTTGTTATACTACCACACCTGCTACTGGTACTGTGTGTCACCCCAGACACAACAGGCTACCTACACGACTAGTGCAGAATTTTCAACATGACAGTTTCACAGGTAAGTTTGCTCCTGTGTGCCTGTTTTATCTGTGTTGTTTCCATCCTCAGTGACAGAGCGGGCAACTTGCAACGAAGAGCTCTACGAAAGGAGGGCGTGTGTACAAATATTTGATCAGCCTGTTAGCCAACCATCCTAACACCCCCACCCTGGTGTTTACTAAGGACAACAATCATCGATGACGCTTCTTTTCCTCTTCTTTAGATCTCAGGCAACGTCCTTGTACCATATACCCCACCTGTAGCTAACTACAACCCTTACAAACATTACAAACAACCATCTTATTCTTTCCAGCAGGTGAAATCCGGGGGTTAGGTTCCTTTGTGCGGGTTGTTTGTGGAGATTTGACATCCTAGACGCGGACAAATGTTCTAGAAGAAACATTCCCATCCACTGGGGTATCAATCGGAATTAACCCACAACAAAAACGCCTCGGTAAAATTGCTTAGTTAATGAAGTTACATGGTTTCCCCCCTCCCAAGCTTGTATGTATAACCTCATTAGGCCACAACAATGCATCTGGTTGGTTTACGGATTTTTTAAAATAATGTAAAACTTGAAAATGAACATACAGACATAGTCTTACACCTTGGTGCACTCAGTACTGTTAGCAAGTGAATATTGGCAGACAAAAGGTTTCTTTAAGCTACTCTTCAAGTACTTGTAGTACTCTCCAAGCAGAGGTTGGGAGACGATTGTTACTTTTCTCTATATGCCCTGTTGTTTTTTTGTCGCTACCCCCACGGGCGATTATCTGTTAATAGCCTTTGAGAGGCTGTGACTTGTGGCAGAGGTTGGTGGGGGTAGCCACAGAAAAAATGGGCATATATAAAAAGGTAACAATCATCCCCACCAACCTCTGCTTGGAGAGTACTCCAACTTACAAGCCCTCTGTATTCATTTTGTCCTTTCGGTTAGTTCTACAGTGAGAACCAAATAACTGCATCAGTGTGGCCAAAGGGCGGGGGCTCTGACACCATACTGTGAACTGACTGGGTGTGGTCACAATTTCTTAAAAGGGGTCAAAGGACAATGACATATCTGAGTGGTTGCCTTTGGTAAAAAAAAAAAGGCCCCAACTGTCTGGTAAGTTTGATGGTAGCAAACAAAGTTGTAAATCTCTTCTGAAGTCTTTTATGGGAGTGTGTGAGGGTCTGAGGAGTTTGGCAAACAAACTAGACTGAGGGGGATCACAATGGATAAAACATAAGGGGGCATTGTGTCCTGTAGTTTTGGCTACTCTAAAACTGTAAATACTGGAACAATGGAAAATCTACTCAACGTTGAATTTAAAACTTGAAAAGAAATATCTCAATGAAATAGAAAAAAAAATGATTCTAAAATTACCAACTTTCAGTTTTCAATAATGAAACAATAACATTTCAAGTCCCCTCACACACCCAAAACATGAAGGTCTAATTCTCATCAAAAATTCATAATTTATTTTATCTCTGGAACCAACTGGTTGAGGTTAAAGGTCATGAAAGGTCATAGTTAATGGGTATTTGAGGTCAAAGGTCAGTAAAAGTTCATAGCCTCTGATGTACAGTGTTGAAATGGACCCTGTATAAATAGAATGTTGCTCAGAATAGATTACAAAGTTGTTTTGCATTCCCAAATTTTGTTATTCTTTTATTGTTGTATGTAGTATTCTTTCAACTGTAAATTTAAAATGTCCTTTTCCTCTTACCTAGAAATAAAACCACCGCGCTAGTCAATAACAATTCTTTTATAGTACAGTGTTCTTTCAACGGTAAATCTAATGTCCTTTTCCCTCTTACATTTCGAAACCACCACACTAGTCAATAACTTACAGTATCAGGCACCTCAGAAGAAGATAAATTCCCTTCCCTGCAACTAATAAAGTAACATGATGTAGGAAGTACCGGGTGCCTGGGGCAGGTTGTCCAGACTTGCCCCCCCACAAATCTTCTCTTCACATGTTATTATTACTACCTGGTTTGTGGTAGGACTTGTGTCCTGAGGGCACCAGCAAGCCAATACTTTTATCTGTAATATCTGTACTAGTATAGGATACCATAAATTTTACCTGCGATGAACCAGTATGTATGATATACAGCTGATAAAATATTGAAAGATAAATTATTGGAAAATGGTCATCTGAATGGCCCAAATTATATCAGCAAAATGCTTAATCTAAAGATTGTGAATAAATACAGGAAGTTCATGACACAATGAAATGGATTCGTTTTGCTTGGAAAACTGCAAGTTACAAATTCTTATGGTCTTACCTGCAATTTTTGTCTGTGTTGAAAAATTGCAAGTAGGACTGTCAACCCTTTATTTTTGCAAGTTCGTACTCCAAGGCCGATTACAAGTATAAGGACTTGGGATACATGGAAACATATACGTTGTAGAGACATAGGAGACATACATGTGGCAAGGACAGTGGTTGTGACAAATTCATAACCTGTAACAATCCTCCAAATTTATAACCTGTAACAATCCTTAGCTGGTGTGTTACGCCGAAGGGCGGATATACTAGCTATACTTTACAGATGCAGAATCCCCTAAATTCGTAACCTGCAACAATCCCCAGTAGGATAGTATCTGATCCTTCCCTACATATCTCCAAACACTCAAGACTTGATGACAACAAGATGAATGACTACTTGAAGAAGGTTCATCTATTGACCCTCACAAATGAGGCACTTAAGTCCCACCTGGCATCAATTTGGTGTAACTTATCTTCTCTCATCACTCTTTAAGTGACCTGCCAAGATGCTTTAATATAGGCAGGGGTCGAAATAACCCTCTGTGTGCAACTTGGTGCAAGTAAATTTGGTGTCGTGCAACTAATTTTTTGCCTGCTTGCACCATGGTGCAAGTTTGCTTTATCCACTGTTACTACCTGTAGAATTACCCAATAATATCAATTAATAAAGAACTGGAGTGGAAGGGAACAAAACCAGAATCCATGAAGTTTTTCTTCATTTTTTGTAAGTAACAGAAGGTTACTATCTACGTCGCTGCCAGCGGATGTTTCCCATCACTTCTGTATTTTTGGAGGGTGCAACTATTTTTCTTCCGGTGCAAGTATTTTTCTTTTCATTTGCACCAGTGCAAGTTGGCCCCAAAATCTATTTCGACCCCTGATAGGTCAAACAGCTATCATCTTGGGAAGACAAGAATTAAGAAATACTGAGAAGACCTGAGAAGATCACCCAGGATCACCTTACCTTGTGGCATATTGATTATTACACAGAACAATTTATTTGATATGGATCTTTGAGTATGGAGGAGGATTTTGATCTATGTGTTTACACTATAAAAGGGTAAGGCAGAACAGCACATACTGAAGATCTTAAATGTTTTCAGGTAGGTCTTTTTTAAATGGGACACTGTGAACATGCGTTTGAACTTTCCAATGTATTTTTACTGCAATACTACAGAATATTGTTTCAACTACAAACTTCAAACACAGGAAAGCCTCATTCCCCATTGTAGTAGTTTTACTGCAAAAATTAATGAATTTACACTACTGCCTTCTTTCGAGCAAGTTTCTACCCATTTCTACAGTACAAAATCAATGTTTTACAGCCAAATTCATATCTACTTCCAGATGTATATCAACTTCCCTACCCCAAGGAACAAATTGATCTACGTTGTTATTCATTTCTTCTGAACAAGCTAAGTCAGTGATCATGTCTTAAGGCAATGGTAGCTATTCAAAATGACTGCAAGCTCAAAGCCATAGTTACGACTTACAAAAGCTCTCCCTTACAATCAGTCAATACAGACATCCTTGCCATTCCAGTACCATTCATGTCGGGACGTTAAATATTTATAAGATTGGATTTTCTCCAGAATAGGCTAAGTTGTTTTACTTTGGCTCCGTGCCCAGGTATGAATGATGTATTTGATGCTTGTAATGGAAAAATCTTGTCTTAATCTCAGTTCTTAATATATTAGTTACATCAAAGTAAGGCATTCGTTGTGTAATTTATGACAACAGATTAAAACAATACACAACTACTTAGGGAGTCATTTATAGTTGCAGTATCTTCAGTGCAACGTTAAATCTTACTGTTCTCAAACAGAATAATTCTGTTGAACATTTTCTCAGTATAGTCATAATTTATTTAACAAGAATGTTGTGTCTAAAGCATATATAAGAGTGTCTAGTACAAATGGATAAAGAACTCATTGCACAAATTTTACTCGACGACAAAAAAAATAGTCATCTAAAAGGCACTACATGTATTGTAGGTCTTCAGGGTCAAAATTATTTTCATATTGAAATGTATCAATTTAGCTTATGAAGTTGCTTACATCTTTTTCTGTATTTTTTTTCTAAAACTTGTTTCTGCAAACAGCAGATTGAAGTATCCTTGTGTTTTAGAAAAAAATTATCATGATCCATCCCTGAAGTTACCTGGCTTCATGCAGAAAACTATAAATGGAGGAAATTAAACCGTTATCAAGAGTGTTTTTATCCTTATCTTGGAGTGCTCACTTAACAAGTCTCAACACATCCCTGGTTAGATGTGGGCTTCTGGGAAGTCAGGTGTAAGGCCATAGGTCAGAGGTCACCAGACACCGCTGATAAGAGCAACTACAAGCTCAAAGTCTGCCCACTTAAGCATTTAAATTCCAATTAGTTCATATTTCGGACAGGTACAGAAAAGGGTGAACCAACGGAACCAAATTATGCAGAATTCACCAAGGAGGAAGAAAAATGCTTGCGGCGAAGAAAAAAGGGGAACAGTTCAATTTGTTGTCCTCTGGGTAGACAAGTATTCAAGCATGCATAATGGTCGACTGTACACTCGGTCAGTGTTACTTCTCTGTTTTGTTCGATTTTTTTCTGGCGCTTACTTCCTCAAACCCTGCAATGATTCAAACATCAAAGAAACTATTCGAGCATCAAGAAACTATCTTTCAACACAAAACAACAGTATCAAAGCTCTACTGTTAGTGTTACTTCAGTAAACAGTAAAGCTACAAACAGAGCTAAAAATAGCCATTTCACATTTAAACTGTACATGAAATACCAATTGTTTTGCACATACATGGTAGGAGATTACTATTTACATTGAATAAACAACATTTCAGAGCGTCAAGGCAGGTCAATGCAGACAGGGCTTGAAATACTGGATGCAGATGCATGTGCACCTTAGTACACCCAAATTTGGACCTGTGCACCCATTTTTTTCTGTGGGTGCATCAGTGCACCCAAATATTTTCATAGGTTTACGTATGTAGAGATGTTAAATGTATACAGCATATTTAAGGGGTAGAAAATAATGAAATCATTGTTGTAATACTTTTCTTTAGAATAGAAATAAACATTTGTTAACATTTTACTTAGATTATCTATATGGTGCACCCCCAAAATTTTTTGTGCACCCAATTTTTTTAGGTAGGTGCACCAGTGCAGTTACTAGTATTCCCAAAATGAATTTCGAGCCCTGACAGACGACCATTTTATTTACTCCGCAGGGGGCCATAAAACAAGTCAACAGAACAGGAACAATACTGCTAATTAGTGGGCTGCATTTAATTAGCTGAGACCTGTTAAACTGAGATTAGGAGTTTAATACCTGTAAATAACCTGTGATAATTGTTTGCTATTACAGGTGTGAATAACATACTGACCACGTGTGATACACATGGTTTGTCCTGAATTTACTAGTTTTTATTGAAACTTTTGTATACAAAATCACCATGTTTGTTCCCTATGTTGTAGCGGGGCTCTCCCCAAGCAATGAAGCAAGGGTGCACCCCCTCTCCGCAAAATCCTAGCACCTCTCCCAAAATGTTCAAATTTAGGGTTTTCTCTTAGTATTTTCATGGAAATTTACTGATTTTTCATCAACAAATAATTGACATGGGCGTACCAGTTTAATCTTTCCTTGTACTGTCAAATGTTTTCTTTATTTATTTATCAATATTCTTCTGTTATAAGTAAGTGATTACCAAGGAGTTATTGAACTGTACATGAAGGAAAATAACTGGAAAACAGGAAATTATGCTGTGGTTATGAGCAGAACTTCAAGCTATTATTTTGGCCACAAATAAAGTGTTTGTTCAACTGGAAACCCTCTGAACAGATGTTACATGTTGGACGTGGGAATTTGATTTAAAGATTAGTCAATAATGTCTGGGATTTCTTGCACCAGATAAAGGGGGAATTATGCTGGGAGTTGTGTATGGATTATCTTGTGGGTTACATAATGATAACGTAATATTGACTTTTTACATGGATAACTACTATCACACAACTCAAACCATACCAGGAATTTTCACAGAAGTAATTAATGTTATTTTCAGTTTAACATTAAGTAAATTTCATAAATACTACTGCAAGATTTATAAATTTCTTTTCTCTTTTAGTAAAATATTTAGTGGGTATGGATGGGGGTATGCAATTACAAATATGGTAAAATTTTATGCTTTTTGGTTAGAATTGCATAAAATTAAAACAGCTCATATTTGCCTTACAGAAGCAAGAAAGGCATTAATATTTAGTTCTGAAAACTAGATTAGACAAAAAGCCCAGAAGCCATATTGCCCATATAACACACCACTTCCTGTAGACATCTGTGTAGGATTTAAGCTACTGAGTCATGACTCATGGTTCCCTACCCACACACTCTGCCAACCAAAACAACTGTTTAATGAGGAAACTACAGATCAGGCAAGATCAAGTTAGCTCTTTGGTTCTTACATATAAAAACAAACTAATTTTGTAACGTAATAGTATGTAAAATTGTATGTAAGTATACTTCATTGAAGGTAAGTATGTATACAGCTATATGATTGACTAATTTAGAATAAATATGACCAACCAAATATGTCCAACCGAAATTTTCTTCATGTTCTGTTGCTAAATATTTCGTTGAAAACTGTATAAAACCAAGAAAATATATTGACCTTGCATACAGATGCTTGTCCCAATTCCTGACCCAAAAAAATTATTCGGAACCAATCTTTGGACCTTAGATCAAAGGATCAATGGTTTCGTATCTGCTGTGTGTTTTGGAGTAGTGGGGAAATTATCATGACTCAACCGATATTCTGTCAGCAGGGCGAGACAAAGCGGCTATTGAGTGAGGTTAGGAGACCCGTGTGGGTTTGGAATGGAAGGAAGCCGGCGGTAACTTTACACTCTTCAGCCTTCCCACACACATCAAGTACCTAAAAAGGGGGGAGGGGGGCGACACAATGCTAATCCACCACAACCGCCATTTTTCCAACCAGGAAGTGCGTGCAACAGGCTGTGTTAGCCAGATTTTCGTTCAAATCGGACGGTTTTTGCTATTTTGTGGGATTGTGGATGTGATACTTACTGTTTTCGGCATCTCGGTGGTATTTAGAGCGCTGTCCTAGTGAAAAATCCTGTCAGAAATCCTTGTCGTCCGTTCGGTTGCAAAATAGCCGCTTGGCGCGCGACGTCGCTGTTGGAAAGATCCACTCCAAACTGTGGGAACACAAAAAACACGTCGGTAAAAAATTTTCCCCGCCGAAATCTGCAGAAACTGGGCAGCTCTGGATTGTGACAGGGGTTTAGACCGGCCAGGCTGGATGTGGTCGGCCCGAGGAATGAGTAAACAGAGGCGTGTATATCATCGGAATGACGTACGTCGTGAATTTTTCCCGCGGGGTCGAAGTTCCCTCCCTTACAACTACACGGTGACGTGCAAACACGCGAGCTCGACAACCCTTCAATTTCACCCCCGTAACTTCGCCAAATTGCCCAAAAACTTCACAAAACTCGCACAGTAGGTACATAACATTCTCATCTCACGTACCACAAAATATCGGGCTCCGAAATCCCTCAGAGAGGCAGCACACGGTGGTTTTTGACGACAGTTCGGGCCAGCTCAGGTGGCTATACCGGCCTTCCCTCCAATATGGCCGCCGTACGCAGGGTGTGGTGCCGTCCTGAGCACCTGTCAATCATCCGGGCCGCCCGGAACTAGCAGAGGGTCGCTTGGGGGTTTACAGAAAACCGGACTATCATCCTTTAATACGTTCGTTCTGAACGAATAAATTATTCAAAATTCATAAACTGTGTACTTTGCAGAAGTCTTTCAATCGCTGTTATTTCTACAAGGCAATTTATGTTTCTAATGTCGGAAAATAAACTTAATTTTATGTTAGCCATGTCCAAGTAAATAATGAAACAAGGCAAACCTTTCACGACAATACTAGAATCTAACAGTATTCAATATTTTTGGAGCTCAATAACATATTATATGGTATATCTAACTTTCCCTGCTAATATTATAAATGTAAGAACTGTTGTATATTCCGTCTAGTGTATGGGACGGGGCATGTATACAAAACAGCTATTTCTCCATTCCATTTCAGGATTTTCTTGCTGATAATTACATAGCATATTGATTAGGTAGACATAGAGTGCTACCATCATCTTTCGAGATGGAAGAATGCCTACTACTACTATTATAAATGTATCTAATACAATACAACCTATTCGGATCAAATGAGACGGTATAAATATAACGCTATATACCATCGTCCTTGGTTTGGGGTAGACAGGATCTCTAAAATAACAGGATGTCCCCTTTCGGCTCCGTTTGATGTGCTGTTTACAACAACAGTCAAAGAAAACGTGTCCTCATGTGTTCTGTTTTGGTGTCTGAATCGCCTGACTTTCACAGCTGATAGAATTTAACATGCATCGATGATTTCATATTTATATATCAGCAAGAAAGTCGGAGTAACCACAAAAATCCCTGGCATTGTATGGTAGGAATGAAGAAATAGTTGGTTTGTACTACATGTCCCTTTCCATATACATGTACTACTAGAAAACTATACAACAATTTCCTTACGGATTTATCATTTGATGCTTTAATATTTTCGTCCTGAATTTGAATCATTGTATTTGAAATGTTAAATCCATTTTTTTTCTCATTTCAGGTTATGGCCATGATGGCGGACCGCTTTCGAAGATGACGTCATCACATGAAGTGCAGATCTGGGGATGTGAAGTTGCCATGACAACCGCGATATATGTTTTTAAAAAAAGTCAAAAGTATTTTTAAAAAATCAGAAAATGACGACATATGCTCTATACCCGGATAACACCGGGTCACCATACACTTCGTACAATAGACGATATAGATACAGTAGATAATACATGTAACTTTATAATTACATGAAACATATACATAGGTACTCTTTGAGTGTCCTTTAAAACCTACGAACCAATTAAAAGTTGAACAATATTTTCCTCCAATCTGTTCCGTAATGTGTGTGTTTTTCAACATTGAACAGGATCCAATCTTCAAAAAGACAAAACATGGAAAACACGTGCGCTAGAAACGCTACTACTAGTATAATGTGACTCACTGTGTGTTTTAATTGCGAGGTCACTGAATGCAAGGACATTATATAGTGCCCTACAAAATGTCCTTGCCATATGAGAGGGTCTGCATGGGGGGGTCCTGGCAACGGTTAACGGTAAATTCAGCAGGGCCGATAACGCTTAACGGTAAATTCAGGACGATCGGCAACGCTTAACGGTAAATTGACAGGCTTTTTTTTTAGAGCTGCACTGGATTTGGTATCTCGCTTTGTGAGAAAAGGTGATCACTGACAAAATTACGTATACATGCACAGTAATGAAGCATGCATTAAGTTAAAGGTATGTGTTCCCTGTGTTTCCCACCTGCCCTGGTCCCCGAGTGCGTCCACAAATACCGGGGTGTCCGAGTGGACGTCGGCCAGCTCGCATTTTTTCAGTCTGCCCAGTTTTACCGATGTAATCTAGGGGGGTCCGGGGGAATGGGGGTCCGGGGCTCCCCCGGGAAATTTAGGATTTTTTAAGCCTTCAAAAACGCAATTTCCCGCATTTTGAGAGGTCCTGATGTTTTCATATTTTACTCAAGATTTTTGTTAATTTGCCTGTCAAGGTTGACGGATTCGTTAAAAAAATTCTGTAACACTCCGCAAACTTATTAAAATTGAAGGGAAAACTGGTTCTGGCTAGAGCCGAAGGGACTGAGCGCAGAAGCGCGAGTCGAGCGCCAAAGGCGCGAGCAATGTAGGGGGGTCCGGGGGCATTTCCCCCGGGAAATTTTGTATTTTTAAACCTTCAATGACGCATTTTCCTGCACTTTGAAAGGCAAAATTAGGCGTAACGAAGAATTATTCATTAACGCTTAACGCTGAATTTAGGATGGCAAATAACGTTTTACGTTGAATTAAAACGACCCATAACGCTTCACGAGGAATATACTGATAACGCTTAACGTTGAATTAGAGCGGGCCGGTAACGATTAACGGTAAATTAAAATAGCCCATAACGGTTAACGAAAAAGGGCATGCAGACCCTCATATGAATGCATATCGTAATTAAAAGGCTATTAACACCAAGAATTCGCCAAACCGCCATGTAGACCCTCCCCACGTGTGACCCCATTTCCCGACATCCCCTGGGGGCCCTTCAGGTCGAGGGTTGTCGCAGTTAAACGTTAATTAGCCAGTGCTTAAGCAAGGTCTTAACTTTTCCTATTCCCAAGACGGTACCATCTTAAAATATTAATATTTTTATTGTTTACAACAAATATTTATCTTTATTGATATAATTCTTGTTGTTTTGGTGACCTGGAAAATGTAGGAAAAGTCTAGACGTTTGCATGCGGGTTGTAAGATCAAGTTTCACCTTTTTCAAACTTGCCGCCTATTCAAATAATACAAGACAAACAAACCGTCTTTTCAGGCTCGAAAAAACAACATTTATACAACTACGCAGATATACACAGACTTCCTAACAATTAGCTGTGTTATTCTTTTTAGGAGGCTTTAATAAAGAAAAGGGCTTAAATTGCGGTCTTGTAGTGCATTTTTCCTAATATATAGCTTCTGGGTCTTGTACTAACCAGCCGTAACATATTTCAGAGGACTACGTTTGCCCAGTACAACAATCAGAGTAGCCTCTACCAGGCTTCGGGAGGGGGTTGGAAATAGTAGAAACTGGCCAAATAGAGAGATAACATACCAACTGTTCTCTAGCTCTCTACCGGACCAACTCTCTTGGTATGTTACCTCTCTATTTGGCCAATTTCTACTCTTTCCAGCCCCCTCCCGAAGCCTGGTAGAGGCTACAATCAGAGTACAGATAGAAGCTAGCCATCAGCAAAAAAAGCCCTCCAAAACGCCCCAGTTTTAGTGCCTGCTAAAAGCTATGTACCCGTGTGTATGACGAACGCATCTTCCACGGCTAAAGTGTGGTTTAAACACCGTGAACCCCGATAAACGCACCTGCTATGATGGAACGATGACAGAAAGTCGATACTCCTCCTCTGTGTAAAGTGGCAGCCAGCAGAAAAGAGTGGCACTAAATTGTCCTCGAACCGTTTTCGTCCATTTGGAGCCATCTCATATATGTGTTATGGAGTCACAATGATGGTGCATGGAGGGGACTTAGATTTATCTCGTGGTAAGTGATATGTCTAGATAGTTGTTACGTATCGCGAGTGCATGCATGTATTCTTTTCGAGGCGAATTGTATAAGTCATAGGGCCAACTTATTTTCACTCAATTCATAGAAAATCTCAAACAGTGGTAGGTTTTAACGTTAGTAGCATGCTTACCCCTAAAGAGTCATCATACTAGTATAAGAAAACTTTCAAGCAGACGTTTAATGCTTTTAAAGCCATTAAAGTATAATACATGTAGTTGCTATGACTGTTTCGTACCGTCAGTGAATGGGCTTTCGTAGCCTTTAAATTATTTTATCCCATCTTACATAAATCCTGAAATCAGAACACCGTTTCGAAATAGCCCTCATTTGCAAAATCGTCCTACGATCTCATGATCGATCTGGTAATCATTGGTTCTTCTATAGAGGTGTACCGGTAACCCCCGTACATACCCACCGCGATGACAAGAAGGCTGTGTGGGGAGGTGACTCATCTAGTCTCCACCAAACTCCTTTGTGGGTTGACTAAATTGTAGAAATCGGCCTAAAAGGGCGATTTAATTGGCCAGAGGAGTTGGCCGACCAAAGAGGATCCATTTTTTTCCGTGCAGGCAAATGGGACCCCCTCTTCAGGCCGATTTTTTTCCGTGTAGGCAAATTGGACCCCCTTTTTAGGTCGATTTCTACTATTTATTGATCCTGCTGCAAAGGAGTCTGGTGGAGACAATGACTCATCCGCTGAGTGAGTGAGACATCCCTGTACATCTCCGCTCCGTGTATCGCCCAGGTGTGACATTCCTGCTGACCTCACGTCTTCTGAGTCACGAAGGAGGAGGAAGAAACTCATCGTATCATCAATCTGACAAGACGTCTTCGCACGGAGTAGTGAGATCTGACGTCACCGCACACGCAACTTCGGGCGAATGGTTTCTGGGATTGTAGTAGTGAACATGGATGTAGGACCTTGTAGGTTCATTCGTTCTATGGAAAAATGCAGTTTTAGCAACAATAATATCATTGGAGTTGGAGTTTCTCTCTCTCTCTCCCCCTCTTTCTCTATCTCTCCCCCTCTCTCTCCTCTCTCTCTCTGTGTGCATGTGTGTGTGTGTGTGTGTGTGTGTGTGTGTGTGTGCATGTGTGTGTGTGTGTGTGTGTGCATGCGTGCTTGTGTCACTGTGTGTGTGCTTTTTTCAACCATCCTCCTTTCCATTTAAGTGTCACTGCACTGCACGCCTGGCTTAGCAAGCCCTGTCCTGAACATATCCACTCTATGCCCCTAACACCCTGGACGTGACGAAACAGTGTTGAGTAGGATCCGAAGTGCAGGATTTGTGAATAAAAAGTTCGTGATGGACGCGTTTTTAACTGTGTAACACAGTCTCACCGTTGATTCTAAGGCGTTATCCAGAACGTTTACCTAATGCCCCGAACTATGTTACGTGATGAAACAGTCAAGAGCATGATCAAGTGCATGGATTCCACATTTCTCAGCCGGCTTAGTAGAAGTACGTGAGATTCACTATAGTGAGTACTGATCCACAAAACGCAATGAATTTTAAAATTTGACTTAGAGAAAAAACACAGGGTCAGAACTACAGATGAATTCGAAAATCTAGTTAAGGTCGCACGTACGGACACATTTTTCAGTCAATACAAGTTCTTTCCAACCATAATTCTCAACTTGTTTATTGACACCACGACAGTGGTACTTTTTAAAGCACGTAAACGCAAATGTCCGATTACTAGTATGTCTTCAAGTTTATACTTACTTACCCCCTACTTGGTTTGTTTGTTTGTTTGTTTGTTTGGCCCTAGCTTTTTTTATGAAATACTCAAATTAGCCTGCTAAACGCTTTTCATCTAACAGTATTTAGAAAATGCTCTTATCTCACTAGAATAGCACTATATACTAGTAACTAACCTCTAAATCCCCTATAATACCCCCGTCTCCCCAGTGTTTACGTATTTGCGGTTCAAGCTCTCTCTTGGGTCGTCTGAATGACGACAAATGAAAATTTTCCGCTTAATTTCTCCAAATGAATTGAATCATGATGCAGTTGAATACGTGTCGTCTGATAATCGGCAAACTTTGATGTCCGTATCCAAGTGACGTCATCCCAGCCGCATGCTGTCGTCTGATCTGAGCCGACAGAGTTTCCTCAGCCGCAGGCGACTTTTTTCCCCGCTTCCTGACGGGCCCAGTTTTGGCGGGAGAAATGTTGGGAACGCCGCTGAAACAAGCAAGGCTAATAGCCTATAATAGTCTGTAATTCACTAAAGGGCACCGACCGGTAATAGGACTTTTAGTAAGAGATGTTTTAGATCTGGTTAGATTGGGAAAGCATGCCTAGCCAAGGGAAACAGTAAGTTACTATGCGATTCCTGTTTTAACAAGGCAGTCAGAGATGGCAGACTTCACCCCTTTTGAAGAAATTCCATCTCAGAATCGTGAACGTAGCGATATGATCGGACCATCGGGCCATGATTTGCCTTTTTAGAAGCGACATCTGGTGGCAGAAATGGTAAATGCACCTCTTGCTGGATCGGACGTAACGTTTTTACGCCCTCTCCCTTTTCACATTCTCTTCTGTCTCTTTCATTCTCTAATTGACGACTTATATCTCCAATGTATAGATACCCAGTCTAATATATATCTTTCTTTTTCCCTCTCTTTCTTTGCCTCTCAGTCTCCGTGTCTTTCTCTCAACTACACGTTTTAATAGAGGCGACAAGAGTACTCCAAGCAGATCCTAGGGTGGCAAAAGACAGTATCGAATTGGCCAGGCCCCTCTCTGGGAAACTGGCACTGCTTGGTCAGTTTGATACGGTCTTTGCCAACCTAGGATCTGCTTGGAGATATACTAAGTACTAAGTAGCGAAGGTGCCTCGTTCTTCTTATCAAACTCAATTTTTCCGTCCCCAAATCGCCAACACAACCCTCACAAGGGCCGTGGCTGGGTAGCTAATTGCTAATCTCCAAGCAGATGTTTCGGTGGCAGTGTACAAAAGACAGTATCAAATTGGCTAGGCAGTATCCATTGGCCAGAGAGGGTCTATTTGCCATACTGTCTGGCTAATGAATACTGCCTGGCCAATTTGATATTGTCTTTTACGGTCACCGAAACATCTGCTTGGAGATTAGCAAAATTGCTTCCATTCGTGAATTCCCGTCGCCTATACTATATTTGTTTGTCTGTTTGTTTGTTTAGCATGCCAGGTGAGTTGATCAGCCGGAGAGAACAGTTTTGTACTCTCTAGCGGACCAACTCCCTCGGGATGTTATCTCTCTATTTGACCGATTTCTACTTTTCCAACCGCATCCCGAAGCCTGGTAGAGGCTAGGAGATTACCTCACAACGGCTAGCCTCCTGTGCAGGCCCCGCGGCGGTGGGGAAGGAATTGAGCCTTCTCTCGGCGGCTATGTAGGATGGCAGGCTATATTGAAATAATGCGTTAACAACTCTTCCCCACCGCCGCGGGGCCTGCACAGGAGGCTCACAACGGCCACGTTCGGTAACTGCTAGTAATTGCTTCCATGCATGGTTTCCCGTCTCCTCCCTGACTACCATGACTACCGGCCCATGTACCGATACAAAGTCCTGCCGGCACGCCCAACTACAGTCCAGCTGACGTAACCAGTCAACCTTTCGCTACCTGCGGTCTAGCTGCCTTTCATATGGCTAATAATAACACGCGCTGTAGTATAGAATCAATAAATGTACGTGTGTGTGTTTACACACCAACATATTTAGAGAGTTGCACCCGCTTTCAACTGGATTCAGCGACCGCTGAGCGAATATATGTTTCAGATTGCTCAATGAATTACACAGAGGCGGAAACGTTCTTTTTTTACCTTTTACATGTTACTTATTGCATATTTCACTTACAAAATAGAGGGTCACAAAAATCCTATTTTGGTCGCTCAAGAGTCGCTCAATGATCGCCATCTAGCCCGGTATAGGATAATCTCCGAGCTGATCTTTCGTTGGCTGCTATACAGTATAGAACTGGCAAGAAAGTATCAAAAGAGAGCCCGATAAAACATCTAAAACACGCCAAAAAGAATCCTGGAGAGTACGTAAAGACCATATTACCAGTGTCAACGTTAAAACGCAATGTTTTGATGAAGTGACGTTATAGTGAACTCATACTCGTTAACTGAATGTTTCCTTTAGCTACATGACTGCCCCAAACCGCAGTAACCACGCCTAGGCAGGGAGGTTTAGAAACGGCCACACCCTGAGTACTGCCGGGTCACACAAGTTCTCACCGGCTTTTGTTGAACTCACTTGAATCATTGTTCTATAAATAGCCCGTATATATAGAGACTGCGGCGGGCGAGAGGCGCAGTTGGCACGAAGCGGGAAACACGTACGGGACTATGATCCATGCACTGGGTCGCTGCTTTGAGGTTTTTTTCTGGGCTTAGCTATGCTTCTATATCTATCTAGAGGTACGCCGGCGATTTGTGAACTAGAGAGACACGTTTATAGAACTAAAACGCAAAACTGTAGCCCACAAAGCAAACTGAGTAACTGTTCAAAGCAGGATTGAAAAAAACACAATATTAATAGAAACGATTGGAATAGAAATGACGTCATGTTTACTTTACGCGATGCCCCCCATACATCTGCTTGAAGTGGAGTGGCTGACACCTGTTACGTGACGTTGGGTGACGTCATGCAGAAGCGACGGCTAGCGACGGCAGGTGGTACTACAGATAACTGAACGCAGTAATATATGTGACTTTGAATAGAAGTGATATTTAAAAAAATAAATCATGACACTGGAAAACTCCATCTTTCGATGCAAAAAGTCTGAGGTCTGATAAAGGATATCTCGTTTCATTTATTCATTTACCAAAAGGTCATACTGTATAATTAATAATAAAACTAAAATATACTAGTACCCTAAGATTTCAAGTATGGATGATATATTTATTGTGCGGCGATGAAGGTTAGACTGTTATACAGGACAGGAGCTTAAGTGTAGCTCCTGTCCTGTATAACAGGAGCTTTCAGACTAATTTGCATCATCTTGTCTTGACTTGTCTGACTTTTGTTCCTTTTTCGACTTCCAAAAATTTGTCTTCACTTTATTTGCATATCAATCAACAGGTTGTGTATATAAACCTGCTTTCCCCTCTGGTCTCTCAGTCACTGACGAAAGCTAGTGGATACTAGCTGAAACGTCTGACGTTTTCAAAATCATATCCAGTTGCTTGAGTAACTGTTTTTTGGCATATTTATTGTGCGCTTTCAGCGAAAGAAGAGATAAAGTATTTTGAGACAGGAAGAAATTAGCATTCTTTTTGGCACATCATAATAATGTGGTCTAGAGTCGGAAGACAAGTACGACTGTATATTTACAAGGTGAAAGTCTGGAGGTAGAATATACAGTTAAGCCAGACCGACGTTAATCATAAACCCCACATCATTCTACAACAGGTTAAACGGTAGTTCCTCTGAACTACCGTAACGATATTTTTCTGTAGTTCTGTAGTTTCTGGCTTCCTCTTGACTACGGTGTTTTCCCTGGGCACTGTTCCACAGTTTCTCTCTGTGTTACTGGTGAGTGGGCACATGTTTGTGCTGGTTACAACAGCTGCAGACGTCCAACTAGTTACGGCTCTCTCTGTTGGGTTGATAGTGACGGTCTTGGGGGTGGAGAATCGGTGTGCAGCTGCTCAGCAGCGACCGGGAACTGGGGAAAAAAACGACAGTTTTCAGAGGAAAACCAAGTCAGCAATTACTTACTGATGCCGTGAACCGGTAAACATCGCCATTTTTACGAGTATATTCAAACACAATATTAACACCAATTCCGTTCATATGCCTCGAATACAGATGGGTTTTCATCAAGTTGTTCAAGTTTCCCACGATATCGGTTCGTCCTCTTCCTTCTCAAATTCTACAATCAAATCAAGTTACGACGACGATATTCGGACTCAGGCACGTTCCGTCCGTTAAAATGTCACGTCGTTACTTGTTTTTGAGCCAAATGACCGCTTACTCAGCGCATGTAACATATAAACCTAAAGCGTACTCTCCTAATGGTATATCAATTAACATACCATGTCCTTTTGTATATAACGCAGTTACGTCAAATACCAGCGTCATAAACACCTTATTAACGAAGGAATAGTCCGAAATATAGTTTAGACATGTTCAGGCCAAATCCCACGACAAGAAAGGTTTATATACCACTAACATTGCCATAGAGAGCTGTAAAAAGTTACGTGTACTATTAAATACCTTTGGGATGAATGAGTGACGTTGAAATCTCGCGAGGCTGACTTTCTCGTCCCCCGCGAGAGTTCAGTGTTGACCTTGCAGGTCAAACCACCAGCGTCATCGCGCCGACAATCAGACAGAAAATGACCAGACCGACCGTCAGTAGAACTTCGCGGCTGAAAAATCTCCTCCAACTCTTCATTTTGGTCTTCAGCCGTCGCCACAGGTTGAGAGGGAGTTTGATAAAGGCCAGGGGTGACGCGGTCACCACCATTCTGTCACAAGGCGACCGTGGTTTGGCCGTTAAGTCTTTTCAAGCCTTATTCGTCAGCTGAAAACAGCAAACCTTACTTCCAAAAAGGACATGGAGATTAGTGTAAAATTTCAGGACGACATACGTGCACTAAGGTGTTGCTCGGTATTAAATTCGTTTTCCACACACAATTACAACTATTACTAAGCTATTTGTACTTGAAGAATTTCTACGGAAGAATTGTGGGTTTCAATCTGCTTGTCCGAGCAGACTAGGTTGGCAGCACGTGGGGGAAGGAATAAAATGAAAACAGACCTAGAGCGAAACATACCTTATCCGCCGTCCATGACCCTATGTACATATGTGCGCACTTTCCGAATGGAGTTCTGGGGATACATTTCAAAGCAACGTGCATTGCTGCACAGCACGGTCACATACAAGACAGTAGCACAGTCGCTAACTGATGGCATTCTTGGGGAAATCCATGCAACTCCAGCTGTATAGTTAAGGAAAAGGCTATCTTAGATCCTTGTCTGTGGTTAGTTCTATCATAGTACTCAGCTTAAATATTTCAAGAGCATAAAAATCGTACATGACCTGTGCCGAATGTGCCTGATACGCCGAGACTCTAATACGGGCGGACCAGATGACAAGATGCCGCACCTAAAGCAGAAGTTGTTATTCTTTTCATGTTTGGTTATGGGTCGTGCTTTGCCTGGGATTAAAATGTCAACACTGAAATATGTATATAACTGAGTTTACATTCCAAGTTGTCCGGTACAGGATTTCAATTGTTGTAAGTTCCTTGGGTTTGTTTCGCAACCTTTCGGCGTAACTCACCAGTCGTATTGTACTGTAGATACAAGCTGCGTAAAACCGCAATCTGATGATAGTCTAAGCACAGAGTACGATATTGCAGGTGGCGCCCCCTTCCAAAGCTATGGTGATATTAGACACCACATTCTAGCCTCTACAAGGGTTTAGGGGCGACTGGAAAGAGAATAAATTGGCAGATAACATACCTGAGGAGTTAGTCTGCTAAAGGTGTACAGTTTTCCACTGCCAAAACTGTACTCCTATAGCAGACCAGCTCCCTCGGCATGTTATAGTGTTTGGCCAAGTTCTACTCTTTCCAGCAGCTTCTGAAGCCTGGTAGAGGCTAGCTGCATTTGCCAGACGTGCAGTTTTTATATCTTTCAAACCAGGAAACATTAAACTTGAAAAGATTGACGCTTTCTGTTAAAGGACCACATAACAGGGTGTGTATCCTACTATCCTACTGTGAGAGTCGATCCGCAAATATCACATCCGGAGTAACTTTAGACTGCACATTCGCCGACTGAACTTCAAACATGGCAAGTTTGGAATGCGATGAAACTTGACATTGCCTCTACTAAAGGCCCGATCGACAGGGAGTGTAGCAAGTCGTGAGAACTTCTGGCGCCCCTTTCATAACTTTTACGTGCTCGGGTCAACATGAAAGTCCGCATATAAAAACTCCGGACAGACTGGATATAAGTCACACAGCTTTGGACTCGCGGTTAGGTATGTCTGCTCTCCGTTTCTATTTTTGTTTGGTTTTCTTTTATTTACAATTTTAGCGGAAACAAAACATTTTCTTTACCAACGTTAACGCACATCATATGTCAAGGCAAAGTTTCCTAGATT
This sequence comes from Branchiostoma belcheri, assembly GCF_001625305.1. Classification (NCBI taxonomy): domain Eukaryota; kingdom Metazoa; phylum Chordata; class Leptocardii; order Amphioxiformes; family Branchiostomatidae; genus Branchiostoma; species Branchiostoma belcheri. The sequence continues at coordinate 108,183 of NW_017803603.1, read as the reverse complement.
CAACAAAAAGTTGTTTGACCAATCTATGCGTAAGATATGCATATCTATGAAATTAGTTATAGATGAGTATCTGAAAGAATGTTTAGATCTCAGGTATTGTAGAGTAAACTCTACATTTAGATGTATGTATAAACTCTGTAGTGGTATTTTACCGTATTTACTTACCTTTCCTTGTGTTCCTGGTGTCAAAAGTATTGTATAGATTTTGCATATTGTGCAACAAAACATCCTTCTCCGACTGAAGTGATTCAAAATTCTTTACTTTTTAAGTGTTGACGATGTTTTTTGTGTCTTGCTGAGCGTTTATAGTTAGTTTATTCAAGGCTGTCAGCAGACGACGACGAAGTGATATTTTTGGTTTATTTACTTTCCAAATTGTGATAAATCGGGTAATATAATCCATAAGTACACCATGGAGATGTTTAAGATTCCAGACATACAAGTACTTATGTTGGGTAAGGGCTGGGCTCATGCTAATAAGGAAGGAACTGATATCAAAAGGCAATTTTCTGTTTATAGACACTCACTTTCTTACTTATCCTCTTCATCCCCAGCGAGACATAAGGCCAAGGCTTTTTCTTTCCATCTGGGTCTATCCTTGGTAACCTTCTTTATTGATAGTCCACCCTGGCCACAAGAATTATAAATAAAGATTTATAAATAAAAAGAGTTTGAAAGAAAAACTTCAAAATGAACAAAAAGGACTCGCTAGTAAATCCTAAGCATTTTCCACCGATCTTAATGCCGCATGTCACTACCAAGTTATTATCATCATCACCATTTGATATTCCATATCACTGTTCGCTAACATGTACATGATTGTACATTAATTGTTAAAAACAACTAGTCAACTTTATAGTCAACAGTCCTATAAATATTAATGCCTTGATTCCTAACTTGAAGTATCATAATTTCAGTTTATCCTGCTTGGATTCTTAACTAAATCTGTTATCGATCGTGTGCGCTGAAAAGGTACTTTTGTTCCAACTTTCCAGAGCGGAATCGCCGAGGCTGTTGTACTCCTGAGTCCCTGTAACGACTCCTGCTATTGGTCAGTTGAGCGAGCGCTCCTGATTGGACGCCCAAGATGGCGAACTACGAGCAAGAGAACTTCATGCGGTATCTGGCCGGGGACGAGAAACGGATGCTGGAAATCCGCAACAGGTGCGACATTACGGCTTGTCTAAAACAGAATGTAACTAGAAAATTTGCAAAGCAAATGCATAATGTTTACCTTCTCATATGGTCTACTCTGTTAATTCTTACTCAAGCACATTCACATACGTGATCATATGAGCCCCTGATTTGCATAGTTTCTTTCTAATGATGTTCATCTTTAATAAACTTTCAAACATTGCAAGCATAAAAAAATCATGACAGGAGTCTAAATCCCTCCTTCTATAAAATTGCAACATCATGCAACCCAACACCAGTTACCATCGTGAGAGACAGTCTGGTTCAGTCAGGTCAGAGGTCACTGTTTGGAGAAGAAGAAGAAGAGGAAATGTAGCAAAAACAATGTTTTCCTTCTCATGTCAAATCATGAAAAAGAAAGTTCTGCACCCTTGCATGCATGACATGTTTTGTTTTTTCCTGCAGGCCGTTCGACGCGAAGAAAGTTCTGTTCGTCCCCGACAAGAAGGAGGTTTGGGTGGAGGGAGAGATCCGGGCAACCAAGGGCGACATGGTCACCGTGGAGACCGTTACTAAACAGGTAAACATCAGTACCATCATGGTACCATGAATTAGCTTTGCCAGAAAGCAGTGCCAGAAAACGATCTTATGAACCTCGAATGCTCTAGCCTGAGTGTCAGACATTTTAGGAGCGGACGAAATCTAAAAAGGCTGACACTTAGTCTATGCATGCTGAGCAGTGGATCACTTGATGCAGAAAGTTGTCTCTAACAGCTGCCTCTCTCCGCAGACGGTGACAGTGAAGAAGGACAACACCCACCCCCTCAACCCGCCCAAGTTCTCCCTGGCTGAGGACATGGCCAACCTCACCTACCTGCACGACGGCTCCGTGCTACACAACATGAGGGAACGCTACAACCACAAGCTCATCTATGTAAGTCTTACACAGCATGTTACAACAACAAGCTCATCTATGTAAGTCTTACACAACATGCTACAACCACAAACTCATCTATGTAAGTCTCACACAGCACGCTACAACCACAAACTCATCTCTGTAAGTCTTACACAGCATGTTACAACAACAAGCTCATCTATGTAAGTCTTACACAGCATGTTACAACAACAAGCTCATCTATGTAAGTCTTACACAGCATGTTACAACAAGCTCATCTATGTAAGTCTTACACAGCATGTTACAACAACAAGCTCATCTATGTAAGTCTTACACAACATGCTACAACAACAAGATCATCTAAGCTATGTAAGTCTTAGTCCCATCTACAGTAACGTACCAGTAACACTACATTAACGTACCAGTAACGCAACAATAACGTTACAATAAGTAACACTACTGTAACAGTAATGCACTGTAAAGCCACAGAAACGCACTAGTAACGCAACAGTAACGTACCAGTAATGCTACAGCAACGCAACAGTAACGTACCAGTAATGCTACAGTAACGCAACAGTAACGTACCAGTAATGCTACAGCAACGCAACAGTAACGTTGAAGTAACACTACAGCAACACTGCAGAAACGCTACAGTAACGCTATATTTCTAAAATCTCCAGACGTACTCCGGGCTGTTCTGCGTGGTGATCAGCCCGTACGCGCGCCTGTCCATCTACAGTAACGCACCAATAACGCTACAGTAACGCGACAGTAACGCAACAGTAACACAAATATATTCCCATCTCCAGACGTACTCCGGGCTGTTCTGCGTGGTGATCAACCCGTACGCCCGCCTGCCCATCTATAAGAACGAGGTAGTGGCGATGTACCGGGCCAAACGCCGGATGGACGTCCCCCCCCACCTGTTCGCCATCGCGGATGAAGCCTACAGGAACATGCTGGAGGGTAAATACCTTACATTAGCTCCTTACTAGTCCTTGAGGCACATCTTTTTCACCTGATGTAAATGCTTAGGCCACACCAATTTGATTGGTTCTCGTATTTTTTCCAACTCTATTTAAGAGTTGACTCGTGGAATGTTGACCACACCTCCGATCTTCTTCAAGGTGATTGACCCAATCGTTTCCGTAAGGTCACGTGTTACGGAAAGTTTCCGTAAGGTCACGTGTTACGGAAAGTTTCCGTAAGGTCACGTGTTACGTAAGTTTCTGTATCTATGTAAGTAGATGTGTAATTCTTCAGCTGATCTTGGCACGTCTTTCAAGTGATAGTTTCATTCGTTTTGACTATGAGCCTGGTATGCGTCATCTCTTTGCCTTCTTGTTTTATTCTTTCACTTTTTCTCTTCTGTCGACTCCCTCTTTAGATCGCGACAATCAGTCCATTTTAATCACGTGAGCATCGCTGATTCTTCTCAATCCCTTTTATTAAATCATAAACTTTCTTTCTGCTGTTTTAACGATTTGCAGTCCCTTTCTATCACGATATGCTATCAATAATATAGTCAGTCAATTCATAGTTTGTTTTAGGCATACGGTGTTAGACAGAGTAACACAATGACTGTTTTCTAGTGGCGAGTCTGGTGCCGGTAAGACGGAGAACACGAAGAAAGTGATCGCGTACTTCGCCAACGTCGCCGCCCTGGGCGAGCTTCGGGAGGGAGGAGGCTTCGGCGGGAAGAAGGTTTGTAAATTTGGTCCTAACTATAAGGAATAGGCAACACTGCAAAACGTTCACCAATACAATTTCCCAATCTTCTCACCATTTTCACACTATGAGAATACAAAATCATCACTAGACTATTTGATAATTGAGAACAACTTTGATGACATGTTTCTGTCTCCGGCCACCCCTTCTGTTGCGTTCTAGGCAACCTTAGAGGACCAGGTTGTCCAGACCAACCCCGTCCTGGAGGCTTTCGGGAACGCCAAGACGAACCGGAACAACAACTCCTCCCGCTTCGGCAAGTTCATCCGGATCCACTTCGGCGGGAAGGGCAAGCTGGCCGGGGCGGACATCGAGACGTGTGAGTCCCGTTTTCTGATGTTTGTTCATGCATTTTCATTCCAATAGTTTGGTTAGCTGGCTAGCTAGCCGGTGTGTTATGCCGAAGGACGGTTACACCGGTTATACAGATACAGAAATGATCTTCGGCAAGGGCAAGCTGGCCGGGACGGACATAGAGACGTGTGAGTTCCGTTTTCTGATGTTTGTTCATTCATTTTGATTCCAACACTTTGGTTAGAAACAGCTATTAGCTACCTAGCTGGTGTGTTACACCGAAGGGAATCTCCAAGCAGATCCTAGGCTGGCAAAAGACAGTATCAAATTGGCCAGGGAGGGTCAACTTGGAAGGTGTATGGACCCTAGCTCTCTGGCCAATGGATACTGCCTGGCCAATTTGATACTGTGTTTTGCCACCCTAGGACCTGCTTGGAGATTAACCAAACCAAACCAAGGGACAACACGTAAATACAAAGTACGCAAAGGCAGATTATTTCATTTGTTGTTTATTGACAAACAAACAAACAAACAAACGAACAAACAAAGCAATGTCTAGCTAGGACATCGAATTATATTTGGTGGTAAAAGACATGAGGCGCCTAAGAGAAGAGAAACGAAGTAATACAGCAAGGAATACAGACAGCCAGGTCATAATAGCTGCTAGGAAAAGTTGTAGCTACGAAAAGATACGCGGTCGTCGTGAGTTGAAATCTCGTGTGGTTTTCCTTCTCTCACAGATCTTCTCGAGAAGTCTCGCGTGATCTCGCAGACGCCTGGAGAACGATGCTATCACGTGTTCTATCAGCTGGTGTCGGGGGCCTTCCCACAATACACCGGTAAGACATTCTGCAAATTCTTTACGTGCACTACCAATCTACTGTCAAAATCACTTCCCACCCACCATGCAAATGAAGCTATTTGAACAAAGCCGCGGCTCAGTCATCTACCACAAAAGTTTCTCACACTATCACGGAAAAAGTTCGTCTGTGTTGGAAGTTACATTTGAAAAAGTTTACGGTCCAACACCACAAAATCTCTCACACAGAGCTTTCGACCAGTCACTCTGGTCTTCCTCAGTAGACTGACCCAGTGGGGCTAGTCACGTGGCTCATCTGAACTGTGATGTTAACGCCGGGTCCTTTCACCAGATACCTTTGACCCAGTGACTGGTCGAAAGCTATGAGTGAGAGAACTTTCTTTGTGTTGGGCCAAAACTTTAAACAAATTTCAAAAGTTTCTCTTCTGCGTCTGCAGAAAAGCTGCTGCTCGTGAACGACGCCCGTGAGTACAAGTACATCTCCCAGGGTGACGTCACCATCGCCGGGGTCGATGACCGAGAGGAGATGCGGTTCACAGACGAGGCGTTTGACATCCTGGGCTTCAGCAATGACGAGAAGATGCAGGTACAGCATCTCTGTTCACTATGGTATGAATGGTTTAAAAGAAGAATTATTGTGTAGAGGCCTAACTACATGCCAATACCTGTCGTACACTTTTTAAACTGGTATTCATGGAATTGTCTTTTATGTTATGATACCCACCCTGTTGAAGTATTCTTCAACCAGAAACTTTATCATATCAAATATCATACGGGTCGCTGTTGCTGAAGCACAGTTCCATCAACATCACATCGCTTGGCGCATGTAGACACTACTTCATCAACTTCGTCCACTTGTGTTATCGCTGTCATGTAAATAGAATGTACAAATCATTATTCTTTTCTTAGCTAGTGTTATTGATTAATCCAGTGGCTTTCGGAGTAGCATGTACGCCTAGTTCACAAAGTTGTTAAAGAAGAGTAACTATCCTTGTCCCACAAGCTTGTTTGTTTGTATCTGTTTTCGTTTTTGATACATATGCCTTCTTCCAGGTGTACCGTCTGGTATCGGGGATCTGTCACTTCGGCAACATGAAGTTTAAGGAGAGAGGAGAGCAGGCCGAGTGCGACGGCATGGAAGGTGAGAGGTTTTGGTTTCTTTGAGGAAGTACAGTGGTCTTGTCTTTGTAGGTCTTACGCACACCACTACGTATGTCTTTTCTTTTTGTACTATGTTCAATAGTCGTTGGCATACATGTACATTGTACCATGTACTATTGTCGTGCAATAAAGTTCTACAATGTTATATATGTGATTTTGAGACGATATATCTAAAGTGACTCTTATGTAAAGTGCCCCTTTGGACAGTGTCTGGTCTCAATAATGGGACTGTTCATAGTGAATTGTTGATAGCCCTCCCCCCCCCCCAAAAGTTTCACCATTGCAAACGCTACCAAAGGCAAAGACAGAACCCTCCTGGCGAAGGCGCTAACAGAGCTCCGTGGTTCCGTTCTGTAGCTGCTGAGAAGGTGGGTCATCTGTTCAGCGCGCCGAGTGCAACCTTTTCATCTGTTCACCTGTACGTAGCCCCATAGGGCATGGATTATCTATTTATCATAAGTGAATTGTTTGTAGCCCCAGGGCTCTTTGAAAAACACCAAAATGACAATATGTTTTTCCCACCCCGTCCTGCAGCTGCTGAGAAGGTGGGACATCTGTTCAGCGCGCCGAGCGGAGACATCACCAAGGCCCTGCTGAAGCCGCGGGTCAAGGTTGGGAACGAGTACGTGGTGAAGGGCCAGACGGCCGAGCAGTGCTTCTACTCAGTCGGCGCGCTCAGCAAGTCCATCTACAACAGGTAAACAAACAAGCAAAGCATACAAACAAACAAACAAACAAACAAACAAACAGACGGCCGAGCAGTGCTCCTACTCCGTGGGCGCGCTCAGCAAGTCCATCTACAACAGGTAAACAAACAACAAGCAAGCAAACAAGTAAATAAGGGGAGGTAGCCATGGTTGGCATGGATAACGTTTTGATTTTATTTAGTACGTTTATCTGCACAGAAATGGTATTTTACCTGACAAAAAACGCGTTTCTTACACAACTTATCAAATAAAAAACAAACAAACAAATAAACAAGCAACCAAAAAAGGGACGATGGCCATTGTTGGCATATGGATAACGCTTCGATTTTATTTAGTACGTTTATCTGCACAAAAAATGTGTATTTTACTGACAGAACGCATTTTCTTACAGAAGCAAATAAACAAACAAACAAACAAACAAACAAACAAACATGGGTGACAGGAGCCATTACTAGTATGGATATCAGTACACAAAATTGTGCGTTTCCTGACTAGTCTCGTCTCCTGCTGTTCCCAGGCTGTTCATCTGGCTCCAGGTTCGGCTGAACGAAACTCTGGCGACTGAACTGAAGCGGGAATACTTCATCGGCGTGCTGGACATAGCGGGCTTCGAGATCTTCGACGTATGTAGTTTCAATCGAAACGTATCATATCATGATATACGTGACATAACGTGACGTTTCGAAGTTTGCAACTCTGTAATGGTATGATATTTTTTACAAGTTCGTAAAGATATTTCTTAGAGCCATCCAGGTCTTTTCCAGGCATTGGTATCTGTTTAGTTAGTTGGACAATAGTTTTAAAACTGAAACACTTTTAAGCAGATTAGCATCAACTGCACGGACAGGTTCGTAAAATACCGCATGTTTGTACAAAAACAGGAGGAATACCATCAGCAACGGGCCATGTGGTACACACCTAATGGACAATTCACAGCTGAACAGTTGCTTGCAAGCAGTTGTGCATCAACCACACTGAGAAACTGCAACAGTACTCTAGCTAAGCACGTCATGTTTGTAGAAGAATGGGAGAGACAGATCAGCTAATCATGTCTATGTTTCTCTGTGTTCACAGCTGAACAGCTTCGAGCAGCTGTGCATCAACTACACGAACGAGAAGCTGCAGCAGTACTTTAACCACCACATGTTCGTGCTGGAGCAGGAGGTTTACTACCGGGAGGGCATCTTCTGGGAGTTCATAGACTTCGGCATGGACCTGCAGGCAACCATCAACCTGATCGAGAAGGTGAGGGGCAGCTGCTGACGGCGTTCGTGTTTTAGATAGCGTTGCCTTTGACAAAGGGATTTAATTACAACAAGCTTTGCGTCACCTTGAAATTCAACCTTTTATTGTGTCTGGTATTTTGACCTGCCATTCTGCCTGTCAATCTTCCCTACCTACGTACTGTCAACCTACTTTGCCCGGACAGACACAGAAACACCTCCCTGCTGAAGGCATAAACCATCGTCCAGTCTTTCAGTTCTGTACGTCATGTACCTAGTTTCTATTTGTTGTTATCTGAGCGTTGTGCCACAAATGTTAAATACTTAGACTAAAAATAGATGCAATAAAATCAAAGGTTGTGGGTTAACGACCGTATACAGCAGGTTATACTAAAAAGCCGAATCTGCTGTTCAAGATGTAAAAGATTTAACAACATTGCAATTGTGCTAATCTGCTCCAGCCTCTCGGTATCATGTCCATCCTGGAGGAGGAGTGCATGTTTCCCAAGGCCACGGACATGACGTTCAAGGCCAAGTTGAACAACAACCACGCCGGGAAGTCCAGCATCTTCCAGACGCCCAAGGTCGGCCACAAGGTGAAGTCCACGGCGGACTTCGCTATCAAGCACTACGCCGCTACGGTGAGTACAGGTTTGTCTTTGTCACAGCGAAATCTAAAACTGTGTTTCAACACAGACTTAAACTATGTTCCTGGATCTTGTTAGATATTTTCTCTGACTCTGGCCTCTTCCCTCATGGCACGATTTATGTATTTCACCGATAAACAAACAAACAAACAAACAAACAAACAAACGAACACAATTAACAAGTTTGAAGCCTTCATCATGGCCGAATGGCCAAACCCATAGGGCACGTGACCTTACGGATCAGTGACGTCAGCAATTTATTAAAAGCATTTCACCATCTAAACCAGCCCCTATTTCATAGCTTTGGTTTCTTGAGGCAATGGACATGGAAACATTGAAACATCTCAGAGTCACCGCATTTTAAGGATCTATACAGGTTAAGACGAAGCTAAGATACCTTGAGAGTTCTTGTGTCTGATTCGTCCTCAGGTGAACTACAACGTGGCTCACTGGCTGGAGAAGAACAAGGACCCGATTAACGAGTCTGTGGTGGAAGTTCTGCAGAAGTCCACCAGTCCACTCATGTCCGACATGTTCAAGGACTACGTGGGGTCCAACAGTCAGGAGGGTACGTCCTATTACGATATAGAAGTGTGTGTCTCTTTATAAAAGATATTACATAGAACTTTATTGCACGACAGTTGTACATGGTACAATGTATGGCAAAGTACAAACACCACCAACAACAACAAAAAACAATAAAATGAATGTGTTCAATAAGGCCTAATGTAGAATAAAACGTAACATATCCTAATTACTCAAACAACAGGGGCTAGCACAAGTCTTTGATAAAGTGTGTGTAAGTGTTTGTGTGTGTATGTGCCTGTGTGACTATGTGTGTGTTTGTGTGTATATATGAATGTGTGTTTGTGTGTGTATATGTGTTTGTGTGCGAATGAATGAATGAATATTGTTGTGTGTTTGTGTATGTTAGGCTTAGTCAAAAAGCATTATATTTTCTCAACCTTGTTTTGTTGTCTTATTCAGAATCTAAATATCTTGGACAGTCCTAATTCTTCTTCTGGTGATCATTTTCTGAACAGATCAGCATGTGACAAACTGGTGTTTGACCACATAACTCCACCTTTATGTAAAGTGTATTTAACCACACCTGTGTACGATGTGGTTTTCACAGGTGAGGGGAAGAAACCGAAGAAGGGGAAAGCCAAGAAGAGCGCGGCGTTCCAGACGGTGTCAGCTCTTCATAGGGTAAGGTTTGGTAGGAAAATGTACTTGACGCTGAGAGATATCATCATCTACTGTATTCTGCATATGTTGTCATAAAGACGTCCTGCAGCTGTGTTCAGTCTTTCTCCATCTTCTTCCACTTGACTTCTGTCTCTCGAGCTCCCTTAGCTCTTCAGAGAGATATCACCATCACCTATTTAGTTTCCCCTCTGAAATGTGACGTTCTTTGAGATAAAGCGTAAAATATTAAGCGGTGTACCCTTTCAACGTGTTTCCTGATGTAGCAACTATGTTGTTTTTATTGTTGCCCCACATAGGACTAGTTCCTCTCTGCACAGGAGCTAAGGAGAAACACCAAATTAAAACTTTATTTGCCACATTTCCTGTAACCAGGAGCAGCTCAACAAGCTGATGTTCACCTTGAAGAACACCTTCCCGCACTTCGTGCGCTGCATCATCCCCAACGAGACCAAGTCTGCCTTCGTCATCGACTCTCCGCTAGTGATGCACCAGCTGACCTGTAACGGTGTACTGGAGGGCATCAGGATCTGTAGGAAGGGTTACCCCAACAGGATGCCTTACCACGAGTTCAGGCACAGGTAAGCTCTTCCTGGCTAGAGCGCATTTGCACTAGAGTGATTATGACGTAACAACCCTACGCCATGTTGGTTGGTTACACTGCGCTCATGAATGGCATCAGGTAAAAAAGTTCAACGGTTCTCCATAGCCCAATGGGATGCCTTGCTACGTGTTCAGACACAGGTTAGAAGCCTTTGAAATTTTGAATGAAGCCTTTTGCACTCACGTGACCATGACGTGATTTAGCGTTCACCATGTTGGTGGGTTAAAGTTGCAGGTCTGTCAAGATACTATGAGAAATGTTTAGTATGATAAAATACGATGATTTGGTTGCTAACCAGTTACTGATTTGTCTTGCAAAGTATTTGTGCAGTGACTGCCCACCCACACAAACTTGTCAAGAATCTTGGATCACCAAAAGTTTTGCTGATGCCTTTCCTCTGCAGGTACCAGATCCTGGCCCCCCAGGTCGTGGCCGGAGGGTTCGTGGAGAATAAAGAAGCCACCAAGAAGATCCTGGAGGCGATCGAGCTGGAGAGCGCCCGGTTCGCCATGGGAAGCACCATGGTAGGTCAGGGGACGCCGGCAAATAGTAGAAACCAGTTACGTTGTTATGAAATAGACAAGAAACCTTTACGAGTAAGTGTTGTAGACTTTGGAAGACTCTCGTGACCACTTAATCTATACAATCTATTTGTCTTCACGCACTCTTACCAACAGATAAATGCTGCAACACAACGATTTCTTTTGTAGGCCCAATAGACTAAGACTAATCTCCAAGCAGATCATATGGTAGCAAGGCAGTATCCACTGGTCAGAGGAGTGTCCATTAGCCACCAAAGGATACTCCTGTGGCCAATGGGTACTGCCTTGCCACCATATGATCTGCTTGGAGATTACAATATACAACTTCTGTTTATATATCATGTTATGTTGGAAGTCACCAGAAGTGCAAGTTGTATCTTTTGTACCTTTCCTAGGTGTTCTTCAAGTCAGCCGTGGTTGGTTACCTGGAGGACCTGCGTGACGACATCCTGTCACGTGTTATGAAGAACGTCCAGGCGCGTGCGCGGGGCGCCATTCACAGGATGCGACTTTTGAAGATGCTGGCGCAAAGGTAACCTAGCAACTATTTCAAACGGTGGTATCTAGAACAAACGTGCGGTCCTATGCGTCAGGGTTACAACCTACAAGGTACAGAACTACAGTGCAATGCAACGCCTAAGACACAACAAGAGAATAGAGAAACCATCTACATGTATATCTTTCCTGGTTGCACAAATTGTACGACCTTGCGATGGGGAAGGAAACTTGTGACGTATTTGGCATGAACGGAAATGTGATGTCAGCAACGGGTCAAAGGTGCCCGATAGTTGGTGTCGGCCCTCGTCTCGGCTTAGAGATGGTTGAAGTTTTCTGCTGTATGTGGGCCTTTCTCACTCCTCTTGAAAAGTAATCCTGTTGGGTGTCCAATATTCTAACGTCTAAATATTGTAATCTACAGTAAATAGTGTAAAACTTTCACAGATGATCCCCCTATCGAACATTTATTGTTGTGTTGAACCGTCTGTAGGGAGGCCAGGCGGATTCTGCAGCGGAACGTCCGGAAGTGGCTAAAGCTCAGGACGTGGGAGTGGTGGCGGCTGTACGTCAAAGTACGTCTTGGCTTGCCATACTTTTTGGAATGCTGTTTGTCTAACATCTAATCTGTAGCTTGTTGCCCCGTCTAGATCTATAGAATATCTGAACTCCAAAATAACGCGAAGCATGTTACAATATCTGACGTACTTCCCAGTGATGTCAGCTTGCAAGTGTACCTACCTACCTTGTTCCTTGACCTCCTGAGAGGGGGGATGTGAGGCAAGTTTACGAATTGTTGAATCCTTTCAATTGTTGAATTCTTTTAAACCCTCAGCAGTTCGTGATGATGTTCTGCAGTGCAGTGTAATTGTTGTGGTTGTTGGAATAATTTCTGGCTGCTGTTAGTCTTTCTTCATCATATCAGCTAAATGTAGAGTAAAGTCAAGTCATCAAGGCTATAAAGTTGATAAATACCATATGTTATAGATCAAGCCGCTGCTGCAAGGTTTCCGCACGGAGGAGGAGCTTCGCGCGAAGGAGGCTGAGCTGCAGGACCTGCGGGAGAGGTACGTGGAGGAGGAGAACCTGCGCAAGGCGCTGGAGAGGAAGTGCACAGCCCTGGAGCAGCAGAGCAACGACATCCAGAACCAGATGCACGCGGTAAGCTAGAGAGAAATAATCGTTGTCTTGTAACCTAAAAAATATAATAACATGCAAACATTGCAAATACTAGTTGGAAATACACGACGAAGGGAACCAAAAACTATTGTCATTGATGCATATTTCTCGTCTTTTCTCAAATAACGAGAATCCTTTTGTCCGTTTGAAAAAAAATCCAACCACAGTTATGAAACTAGGTAGCTATAGGCCAGGCAGCAGATTCATTCGACGGCAGGGGAAGATCATGACCAAGTTTATACTGAATTCCAGCCATCAAAAGATCTGCTTGGAGATTAAAAAGGGGCCATCTTGGTGTGATAGTATCAATTCTTACAGTCCAGTTTCGGGGTTGACATCTTTGAAAGGTGACCCGGTATGTCAATTCTCCCCCAAAATGTTCGTAACAAATCTCTCTCTCTATTTTTATTGTGAACAATTTCTCCTCATAGATGCACGATCTCCAAGAGGACCAGGAGGAGCGTTACGCCATGCTGGTGAAGAACAAGGCGGCTCTTCAGCAGGAGAATGAGGAGATGAAGGAGAGTCTGAACGAGCTGACGGAGTCCAACCTGCAGCTCACACAGGCAGGTTCCTTGTGACTTGATACACACACACACACACACACACACACACACACACACACACACACACACACACACACACACACACACACACACACACAGTCACACACACACACACACACACACACACACACACACATATATATATATATATATATATAAATCCGTCCTACAATCTACCTGTTCTAAGGCAGAGTTTCTAGTGTTTTAGAATTGTTAAATAGGAAAGATAAGATGAGTATTTAAAGAGCCTAATACCAACTGTTTTTAAATATGTAAAAAAAGTACTCAAGTCAGCCCATGGCTGTGATGTACTTTACCTGATCAAAATGAATAAACCATTCATTCATTCATTCATTCATTCATTCATTCATTCATTCATTCATTCATTCATTCATTCATTCATTCATTCATTCATTCATTCATTCATTCATTCATTCAGGCCAAGAAGAAACTGGACGGCGAGAACGAAGAACTCAAGAAGGACGTGGAAGACTTGGAGACCAGTCTTGCAAAGTGATGATAAATCTCTCGCTTTGCATGAGTATCAACCTGTGGCAAAACTTTCATTGGGAACATACTTCCGCTATGAATGTATTACAGAATGGTCGCTTATAGTAAAGGGTACCAGTTTTAGTAATATTCCTTAAGATAGAGACTCAGTGTCCTTAAAAATCTGACGAAATGAAGCCGTAAAAATGATATGCAAATGAGCCGTCAGGTAACCTGATGATATGTCAATATGATAATGATGACGATTCCTTTCCTACAGTAGACTCATAAAGTGGCCTACAATAGCCATAATTGATTTGAGAAGAATCATGATTGTACTGTAGGTACAAACCTGGTAAAAATAAAGGCTCACACAGAATCTGTCATGTTTTTTTAGGATGCAGAGGGACAAGAAGGCTGCAGAGGAGAGGGTACGCCGGACTGCGGAGGAACTGTCCGAGGCAGAGAACAGTATCAAGAAACTGAACAGGGAAAACAAACAACTCCGAGAGCTGCAGGAGGTCAGCATAGCTGTACCAGTTTTCATTTATTTAGTTACATATCAATCTTTGATACATATGGGAAGTCGTCTTAGCCAAATAAGGCTGATTTCCTTTAAGTTTTATTAACTTTGATTTCTGCAATGTCTCCTTAGCAAACCCTAGTGGACCTTCAAGCCGAGGAAGAGAAAGTCAACAACCTGACGAAGCTCAAGAACAGGCTGGAATCACAGCTTGAAGATGTAAGCATAAAATCGACCACTACATATCATATCATATCATATCATATCATATAGCCAAATCATACATCACACGTGTAATTTCAGCAATCAAATTGAATGTACATACTGTGTGTTTGTGAAGCAGCTGCCACAAGTTCTGATTACATATGTCAGGTTTAACCATCCAATATGGTGGACAGCACTGACGTCATAGTCACGTGAGTGCAAACACCCCATATAAGGAAGTTAACATCTACCTATCATCACCTGCCTACAAGCCTAACTGGGTCAGTCTACAGAGAATGACCAGAGTGACTGGTCGAAAACTCTTGGCGAGAGACCTTTTTGTGTTGGATCTAAGGTTTTAGCTCTAAACATGTAGCTACCATGTACCAACACAAATGAACTTTCATGATCTACCTATCAATATTTGTAGATGGAGGAGAGTTTCCACCGCCAGAGGAAGTTCCGAGTCGACGCCGAGAGGGAGAAGAGGAAGCTGGAGGATCAGCTGAGGAAGAACACGGAATCCTTACAGGAAATGGAACGTGCCAAGAGTGAGCAGGAAGATAAGATCAAGAAGTACGAATCTCTCTGTCATGCTATGATTCACTGCTGTAGCTTTATGGTTGTTACGGCATTTCTGTTTGTGATTTCAGCAAACATTGCACATTTCCATAAAATCACATCTTTGTAAATAGTTGTCACGTAGATGAAAGCAATATTCTGCTCGCCTTCTGCTGTCCGGATGATAAACGACACGACACTTAGGACACGTAACCTTAAGTACATGTAACTTCAGCAACACAAATGTACATAATGCTGATTATAAAACTGTATATATAACTGGTGCTAGTGTTGACTAAGTATCATGAACTAACTATTGGTTATGTTGAAGAAACCCTTTACCTAGAGATTTACCCACCTGATAACACTAATCTCTGTTGTACATCTCACTACTGCCAGGAGGGAGTTTGAAATCGGCGCACTGAACAGCCGGCTGGAGGGCGAACAGAGTCTGGTGGCGCAGCTCCAGGCCAAGATCAAGGAACTACTGGTAAGGTCAAGGAACTACTGGTAAGGCCACCAGGTGTTCACTTAAGGTATTGCCTAAAATGTCTTCTCTGTGGGAAGGAGATGATAACATCAAATTTTGTCCAGTATAAGATGTAGCCAACCAGTCATGATAGACATCGTGATCAAACCACCAAATGAAAGGATTTACACGAAAGAAAGCAAAGAGCCAAAATATATTCAAGAATTACTTACATCTTGACATAGGCCTATTTCAGGCATCGCCGAGCAATGACAAAATTAAGGATTAGTGATCACCAATCACAGTTGGAAATTGGTAGGTACAACCAGACTCCCGCAGACAGCAGAATTTGCACTCTATGTAACTATAACTGTATAGAGGATGAAGCACACTTTGTTTTAGAATGTGCGGTATACAATGACATCCGGAAATCCTTTATTAGCTCCTTACAGTTAGAAAAGAAATTTGCATACTTGCCGAAAACAGAATTGTTCAAACATATTATGACATCCAAGCGCTATGATATAATTGAAAAACTATGTAAATTTGTCCATACATGTCTCAAAAAGAGAGAAGAGATCCTGTAGTTAGATCCTGTAAATAGAGAAATAGCACACGAATGTAACAATGACTTCTTCTATTCTTGTTACCAAGTTATTTAACTTAAGTGCATTTGGCCCGTGTAGGGCGTGAACATGCAATAAAGTTCATTGTCATTGTCATTGTCATTTATAGATTAAGTTCATACTTGGAGTTTTTTTATTGATAAGGCATCAACTCCTGAGCCTCTTCCCTCAGGTCCGTATTGAGCAGCTGGAGGCAGACCTGGAGGCTGAGCGGAGCGCGCGCGCCAAGGCGGAGAAGGCGAAGAACGAGGCGCAGCGGCACCTGGACGACATCGGGGACAGGCTGGAGGAGTCGGCCGGACAGACCTCCGCACAGGTGGGTAAGGCCTACCGTTAGGTGTACCTGTATCTGAAGCTGCACTGGGCCAGATGGGTCATTTACCAACATTTACCTGCGTCGTTCCTGTACCTACACAGGCTTGTGTTGTTTGCCTGCACGTGTCCCTTACCAAAAGTCCACACGACAAGTGAAACTGGCATTGCCTGCAAGCAAAGGAAGTCCATGCATGTAAACAAGTGAACAAATTGACTCTATATAACTAACATTCTCCCCCCTCCCCACAGATAGAGTACGCCCGTAAGCGCGAGGCTGAGATCCTGAGCCTGCGGAGGGACATGGAGTCCGCCTCCGCGCAGCACGATATCAACATGGCCGAGCTCAGGAAGAAGCACGCCGACCAGCTCCGAGAGCTGCAGGTTAGAACAGAACATAGTTACAATTAATCGATCGATCAATAAATCAATCAATCGATCGATCGATCCATCGATCAATCAATTCAGAGATCAACCATAGTGCAAGGCAACGTATGGCAACTTCTACTACTACTATTCTGCGAGCTGCAGGTTAGAACGGAACACGGTGGTCACCAATCAATCAAATAATCAATCAATCAATCAATCAATCAATCAATTCAACAATAGTACAAGGCAACGCTTGGGAACTTCTACTACTAATGCTAATTACCAGTAATTATCGGAAACCAACCTTATCTACAAAGACTTTGTGTTCAACAACATCAGAGAGATACATAGCGAAATTCCATACACAATTTGGCATTAGACTCTAGAAGCATGGAATAGCTGTTAGCGAAAGGGAGAACGGTAGTGTTTTAGGACAAACGTACAAATACACCCATGTCGAATCATTTGAAGGAACAGGTAGCCATTATGTCTTGAAAACATCCTTATTCTTACCCGTACACCACAGGAGTTGGTCGAGGCTCTTCAGCGGACCAAACTAAAACTGGAGAAGGAAAAGAACAACTACCGTCTGGAAGTGGAGGATCTGGCAGAAAACCTGGAACAGCTGACAAAACAGAAGGTATGTGACAGGCTTCTAACATGTTAACAGAAAAGACATTACAGAGCAGAAATGGTGTTTACAACTTGAATAGGAAAATGTATTCTTTGAGGAAATGTTTTGGTCTATGGATGTCTTTCATGAAATTCATTGACTTCCCTGAACATGCCGGCCAAAGCTAATCCTCGGGTGAACACTCTGCATGGAGAGCAAGGCAAGTGTTGAAATCATTAAAATAGTACAATGTACCATATTATTAAGTCGAATCGTATAACGGTCTTCGCTTATCCAAGAATATAGATTTTCCATAAGAACGGTTCTGTATTCTTGTGTACTTCCCAGAATCGTGCCTTAGAAAGGTTCTGGATAAAGCGCCGTTCTGGATAAAACACGGTTCTGAATAAAGTACGGTTCGGGATAAAACACGGTTCTGGATAGAGCACGATCCTGGATACAGCGCCTTTCTGGATAAAGCACGGTTCAGGATAAAGCACGGTTCTGGACAAAGCACGGTTCTGGATAAAGGACGATTTTGGATAATGCACAAGTCTGGATAAAGCACGGTTCTGGAGCACGTGCTTTAGCACGGTTCTGGATAAAGCATAGTTCTGGCTACAGCGTGGTTCTGGCATGGATAAACTACCGGTTCTGGATATTATTACTCCTTCAGGTCGGTCTTGAGAAGCAGAACCGTGAGATCACGGAGAAGCTGCAGGAGGTGAGCCTGAAGCTGGACGAACACACCCGCTCTATGCAGGAGATCTCCGGACTCAAGGCCAGGCTGCTGGCAGAGAACGCAGACCTGCAGCGCCACCTGGAGGAGGCGGAGAGTATGACAACTCACCTCAGCAGGCAAGGATGTTAGACAATAAAACATATGCATGATAGTACTCCTCCACATTAATTCCTCCATCGTAATGCAACTGATGTATATGGTATTGTGTTGAGAACTTTTGTGGTGTGTACTTTCACTATACGTATGATAATGTAATATATGGCATCTATACGTACTTCACGGACATGTACATCAGTCAAATAGAGCTAGCAGTACTTTGGTTCTTCAATATATGCATTACCTTTGTGGTATGTACTTTTGACATTTTGACATTTTCATTACAATGTTAAGCCTCTATATTTTTCTCAGTTCTTTATAAATCAGGATAAAAAAGGCCTAAAACATACCAAAAATAAGCCAAAGCCCAGACTTCTGCTTGGAGAGTAGTGACATCTTGCATGACATGCTGGTCCATGTTCTCAGTTCTTACTCCCTGCCTCCGTAGCAGGCTTATAGAACTGGGGGTTTGGCTAGCCTCCGCGCAGGCCCCGCGGCGGTGAAGAAGAGTTTTTAACGCGTTATTTTAATATAGCCGGCCATCCTACATAGCCGACGAGAGAAGGTTGCTTTCCGCCCACGCGGAAAGCAACCTTCTCTCGTCTCGTTAAAAAAAACAGTCCAAAAAACGGGGGTAATTCAACCAGGCCGGCTATGCTGTCTATATGAAATAAGAAAATAGCACATAAAAGCTCCCAAAGACCATGAAGACCCCAAAGCCCCCCAGTTTTTGGCATGCTGTGGAGGCTATCTTACTCCCTGCCTCGTCCTTTCAGGAACAAGAGCATGCTGTTGCAGCAGCTTGAGGAGATGAAGCACCAGTTGGATGACGAGTCCAAGGCGAAGGCCCTGGTGGCGCACCAGCTGCGCGCCGCCCAGCAGGACTGCGACACGCTCCGGGAACAGCTGGAGGAGGAGCAGGAGGCCAAGACAGAGACGCAGAGGGGGCTGTCCAAGGCCAACACTGAGGTGTTTGTTTATTGGTAATCTCCGAGTTGATTTTGTGGGGAAGGAGAGTCTTTATGGCCACCTGTATGCATCGGCCTCCCATAACAATTGGTCACACCACACGAGGTCAATGGATACATGTGGCCAATAGATACAGACTCCCTCGCCCTCCAGAATCTGCTTGGAGGTCTTCATAGTACTGCGTAACAGTAATCTTGAACTAGTTTAGCTCTGGCCGTGATAGAACGCCATGTACAGTATTGCTGGTTTATTGCTCTTAAGCACATCATCTATTCATCTCTGTAAAGAGTTGTGCTGCTTTTTTTCCACATGACGGCGTTGCATCAGGAAAAGTGCGTTCCCAAATGTTACTGAGTCTAAACCCCCTCAAGGCTCCTTAGTTACATTGTATACATCATCTAAAACACCACAAAAGAACGATAAGCCTTACCTAATTCTACATTACTTTCAGGTGTCAGCCTGGAGGGCCAAATACGAGACTGACGCCATCCGGAGGACGGAAGAGCTGGAAGATGCCAAGAAGAAGCTGACAGCCCGTCTTCAGGAGATGGAGGAGAAACTGGAGATCTCCGTGTCCAGGTGTTCCTCCATGGAGAAGACCAAGAACAGACTCCGGGCGGAGAACGAGGACCTCATGATGGACGTGGAGAAGTCGAACAGCATGGTCATTCAGCTGGAGAAGAAACAGGTAACAGCATGGTCATACAGCTGGAGAAGAAACAGGTGAAAAACCGTGACTTCTATCTGAATTAACCATTATGTACAAAGGAAGGGCTACCAGCGATGAAGTACCATCTAGCACCATTGAACAGTGTTGAATCCATAAAGAAGTTATCTGTACCCCAAATAATAAAGCTTAATTAAGGGACACAAACGACAAAAAACAACTTCTATCGTCACTTTTTCTCTCTATCTGTGGTCTCGTCAGTGGGAACCTATGAATCATTCTATTTGTGTACTTCTGCATGCTACTGACGAGCTGTCCATGTAGAGGAATGCAATGGTTTCCATTATCAGCATAATATAAGATTCTTACCAGCAAACTGACATTTACCTTCCAGCGTTTGATGGACAAGATCATCTCGAGCTGGAAGGCAAAGTTTGGCGAGGTGACGTCAGAGCTGGAGGAGTCGCGGAAGGAAAACCACGCGCTGAACAACGAGCTGATGAAGCTCAAGACGGCTTATGACGAGGCTATGGTCGCCATGGAAACACTCAAGAAGGAGAACAAGCAGCTTGAAGGTGAAGCTTTTCGGTTAAGCAAGGAAGAATGGGTCTAATTATATATACACACAATGGGTCTTATTGTACGTCGGTGAAGGTTAGACATCCAGGTAAAAAAACCCAGTCACTCAAGCAACTGGATATGATTTTGGAAACAGACGTTTCAGGTAGCATCCACTACCTTTCGTCGGTAACACGAGATTGTAGGGGAAATGCAGGTTTATAAGCACGAACTACAAGTATTGGTTGGGTTTAATTCTTAATCTTCTTCTTAATCTTAATGATACTGGTACAAAACCCTCGCGGGTATAGCCGACCAGGGGTAGGTCTTGGTGCACGGCTAAGAACGGCCGGTGGTGGTAGTGCTCATAGCAAATAAAGTGAAAAAGTTCTGTACAAGGTGAAAAAAAATAAAAGAAAAAGTGATGGCCGTCTTAGCATGATGTCTATTTACTCATGTATGGGGTGGCCCATATATCGGGCCAACCCCAGTTTGAAGTTCGTGAATGATGTACATGTAGCTATTTCAGTAGGTAGTTGATTCCAATCAGATATAGTGCGTGGAATGTAACTGCTGCGGTATATATCTGTTTTGAAGTATACTGTTTGTAGCCGTAGTGGGTGCCCCCTAGTGCTATTGGTATTCCTAGTGGTGAGGTTGTGTAGGGGTATGGCGACTAGGTTGTGGAAGGCTTTAAAGAATAGTATTAATCGTGAATGTTGCCTTCGTACTTGTAGTGTTGGCCAGCCCAGATTGTGAACAAGTTGTGTGGCACTGGTGGTGTGTCTGTAGTCATTGCATTGAGTATGCCTCTTCTGGGTCGTGCCTGACGTTATTTTGTAGTACCTTCAAATCCTTTCTCTTCTCTTACACGTGCACTCTCTTGTATGATTTTAAAGCCAAACGTTCCTCGGGGTTATTTCGAATTCATTACATTGAATCTTTTATCCATCTTTCTAACTTTCACCTTCTTCAGATGAGGTCGCCGGGCTGAACGAGGCAGTCGCGGAGGGAGCCAAGACGATCGCCGAGCTGGAGAAGGCGAAGAAGCGTCTTGAGGTGGAGAAGGAGGAGCTCCACACGGCTCTGGAGGAGGCGGAGAGCAGTCTGGAGGTGGAGGAGGGAAAGGTCCTGCGCCTGAACCTGGAGCTCAGCCAGCTCAAGGCCGACATCGACAGGAGACTGGCCGAGAAGGAGGAGGAGTTCGAGGTCACGCGGTCGGTATTTACAGATGTTATCGATCATTTGATATTGCAACCAACCAACCAACCAACCAACCAACCAACCAACCAACCAACCAACCAACGAATCAATCAATCAATCAATCAATCAATCAATCATTTTTACTGATGCCTTACTTTGCAAAAGCTGTCTATCCTTTTTTTCAAATTCACTTTGCAACTCAAAGCTCATTGTAAGCTACATGTACTTGCATATGATTCCTGAACTTGAAAAGATACATGATACAGTGGTGTGCAACTCTCTTAATATTAGCCTCACCACGGATAACATTACAGTTTAAAAGATGAGCAGTCCAAGATAAAAAGACAACATATGAAACTAGACCTTTGTGTATTGTAAAATTGTCTCCCTCCGTCTCCGTGATGCAGTAAGAACCAGGGGCGCGCGATCGAGAGCCTGCAGGTGTCCCTGGAGGTGGAGACGAAGAGTCGTGCCAGATAACCTGTGTCGCCCCCCGTCTCTGTTCAATGTTGTTGTTGTGGCTCTGACTCCAGCTGTTTTCTCCCCCTGATGTAGTAAGAACCAGGCGCGTGCGATCGAGAGCCTGCAGGCGTCCCTGGAAGTGGGGACGAAGGGTCGGGCCAGATAACCTGTGTCTCCCGTCTCTGTTCAATCTCAGATGTTGTTGTTGTGGCTCTTTAACTCCAGCTGTTTTCTCCCCCTGATGCAGTAAGAACCAGGCGCGCGCGATCGAGAGCCTGCAGGCGTCCCTGGAGGTGGAGACCAAGGGTCGGGCCGAGGCGCTCAGGGCCAAGAAGAAGCTGGAGGGAGATCTGAACGAGTGCGAGGTGAAGCTGGACAACGCTAACAGGGCGAATGCCGAGGCCAAGAAACTGATCGGCAAGCTTCAGGACCAGGTGGGTGGGAGAATAGACTACATAGACTGTTGCATTACTGGAACATACGAGAAGATATGTTGCTATGTAATATGAACAATCGTTATTGGATATTCTTGCACTTGTGACCATATGTGGTCTACAGGATATAAAACATAGTATTGAACGCTACATTCTAGCATAGCTTGCCATACGATAAATACAATACAAAAGACATGGGGTCGTGTGGCGTAGCGGCAGAGTGCGCGACTCGGAACTTAGAGTCCCGGGTTCGAGTCCTGACATGCCACCGATCTTGTGCCCTTGGGAAAGGCACTTTACACGACTTTCCTCACTTAGCTCAGGTGTAAATGAGTATTGTCCTGTCATGTATTTGTCCCCTGTGTTGGTGGCGGCATTAATATAAGTTGAAAAAACTTGAGTGTGTCGTCACCACGTCTGGTGATTACATGTTGGAATTAAAAAAAAAGAGACAAAAATACAATACGATAGTCTCGCTACTAACTATGACAGTTACCCATGTACCATGAAAGAGATGGTTTAAGGTTTCATCACTATTGAATCAGCCCATTTCAGTATGCAAATTAGGTCTGACATTTTACTTTTCCAAAGACAACGTGTACTTTTGTTGTTACTAGAGTGTTCGTGTACTTTTGTGTCTGAAATCCGCGACGCTTTATATTGCAAGGTATTAAAGTCTGCATATTTTGGAATAAAGTAATGATTTTGGAAATTTTCTGATAAGCAATCCTTTCCGACACATCAGGTTAGGGACATGCAGATCGTCATCGACGAGGAGCAGCGCATGCGCAGCGAGCTGCGTGAGATCCTGACGGTGACGGAGCGCCGTGCGCAGGCGTTCGCGCATGAGCTGCAGGAGACCAAGTCCCACTGGGAGGCCTCGGAGAGGGCCAGGAAGGTAAAAAGTAACAATGTGGTACATTCTACCAGCAGACTGAGAATCTACTGTTTTAGCTATTTATCGGTTAGACTGTGAAAGGCATTTAACCAGGCCTGCTCCCCTCCCCAAGAGTTTTCCTTTCTCATAACAGTTCCAAAAGCAAGAATTTTATATGACATGACATTTATTTGACATTTAAGTATGTTGAGGGCAACTTGCGCAGTCGTAAATGCATCTGTTCAATGTGGTCAATATTATAATTTTATCTCTCTGCCAGTGCGTCTGTGACTGGCGTGGCAGGGCAAGCCCAAATAGCCAGTTGCTATTTTAGTAATTTTACAAGGATCACTCTGATCATCCCCTAGGTGGCTGAGGCTGGGCTGGTAGAGGCGAACGACCGTGTGAGCGAGATGTCCTCCTAGAACAGCGCTGGATACCAGTTCAGCGCCACTATGGGAAGCCTTGGCCTGGTCATTCTTACTACTCGAGTTTAACTTTGGTTGTATTATTGAACCTTAATCATCTCCTAGGTGGCGGAGGCTGAACTGGTGGAGGCGCACGACCGCGTGGGCGAGCTATCCTCCCAGAACAGCGCCTTGGTGGCCGCCAAGCGCAAACTGGACGCCTTAGCCCAGGCATACGTATTACTCATTATAGTATTAGTTCTGATTGGTTCTGATTGCCTCCTAGGTGGCCGAGGCTGAGTTGGTGGAGGCACACGATCGCGTGGGCGAGTTGTCCTCCCAGAACTCCGCCCTGGTGGCCGCCAAGCGCAAACTGGACGCCTTAGCCCAGGCATACGTATTACTCATTATAGTATTAGTTCTGATTGGTTCTGATTGCCTCCTAGGTGGCCGAGGCTGAGTTGGTGGAGGCACACGACCGCGTGGGAGAGTTGTCCTCCCAGAACTCCGCCCTGGTGGCCGCTAAGCGCAAGCTGGACGCCGAGGTGCAGCAGCTGCTGGGCGAGCAGGACGAGCTGCAGGCCGCCGCCAGGCTGGCGGACGACAAGGCCAAGAAGGCGATAGGAGACGTAAGGGTCCTGTCATACTGAATAACCATTGAGCAAATCACTATATTAATTAAGGCCAAGAAGGTGATAGGAGATGTAGGCGCGCTGTTATACTGGTTAAACTGCAGCAGGAAGGAGTCTTTGTGCTAATCATTAAAACCATTGAGCTAATCGTTAAGGACAAGAGGGCGATACCAGATGTAAGGATGATATTAATCTGATGTAAACTGTAGATGAACATAATTAGCCTTGCGATGAGCCAAGCATGACAGACAAGGCCACGAGAGATAAGCCTGCTGTTATACTAATTAAACTGTAGTTGAATAGAATCAGCCTTGAGCAAAGCATGAAAGACAAGGCCAAGACGGCGATAGAAGACGTAAGAATGGACTCACACAGCCCATACTGTCTAAAGGTGCTATTAATCTGGTCCAACTCTTTTTCAGTCGGCCCGGATGGCGGAAGACCTTCGCGTAGAGCTGGACAAAACCGCTCACCTGGAAAAGGTCAAGCGCGACCAGGAGGAGAACATCCGGGACCTGCAGCGCCGCCTGGACGAGGCCGAGACTATCGCAATGAAGGCCGGGAAACGCATGATTCAGAAGCTGGAGACCAAGGTAAGTCGCAATGAAGGCCGGGAAATGCATGATAGAGAAGCTGGAGACCAAGGTAAGTCGCAATGAAGGCCGGGAAACGCATGATATAGAAGCTGGAGAACAAGGTAAGCCGCAATGAAGGCAGGGAAACGCATGATACAGAAGCTGGGGAAGAAGGTAAATCGCAATTGGACGAATAGTGCAAAGTTGGCCGAGGGTAGGTGACACACTGCTATGAATGTGATAAGTTTGAGTCAGCAAAATTATATTCAAAGTCAATATTTGACACATCAAAACGAACAGAATGTAAATGTAAAGAAAAAGTCTTCCGACTGTTTCACAAGACTTAGCAAACATATTGCGTGACAAGTGCTGCCAGTTAGTGTCAACTCTAAACATGTAACTACCAACACAGATTGGCGTTAATGAACGTTCTGCCATTGTTTTGAAGGTCCGTGAACTCGAGGCAGCTCTAGCCTCAGAAGCCAAGCGCCACCAGGACACCCTGAAGAGCCTGCGTAAGAACGAGCGCCGTCTTAAGGAGATGACCTTCCAGTCGGACGAGGACCGTAAGAACCAGGAGCGCCTCCAGGAGCTGGTGGAGAAACTGCAGCTCAAGATCAAGACCTACAAGAGGCAGACTGAAGAAGCGGTAAGGCCTTTGAAGATCCTTAAATGATATCGCCTTTGGTTTTCCTCCCAAGAATTTATACTCAGATCTTCAGTTTCGAGTCCTCGAATCTTGAACATTGAAGGATGTCAATACGGGAGACAATGGGTTCTTCATGTCCACTCGTCCTTGTCCTATGCCTATATCAGTGAGCAGAGTTCTGCTGTGGTGATGTTCGAGTCTTAAGTTCTTAATTATATTGGAATAGATTATAGATGCGGACAGCCAGAGGAGGTGTATTAACGTATTAAACCCCCCACATATCCCTACAGGCGGAAACAGCCACTAGCAGTCTGACGCGGTAACATGTACATGTGCATGCGGACAGCCAGAAATGGTGTATCATGCCATTAAACTCTCCCAATTCCCTGCAGGTGGAGGCGGCCAATGCATGTGCATGAGAACAGCTAGAAGTGATGCATTATCCCATTAAAACCCCACATATCATCCTACAGGCGGAGACAGCCACCAGTAGCCTAACGCGGTAACATGTACGTGCGCATGCGGGAAGCTAGACTTTAAGTAAACATGTAGATGCGGACTGTCAGAAGTGGTGCATTAATCCATGAAACCGTCCCTGCAGGCGGAAACAGCCACCAGCAGCCTGACGCGGTAACATGTATATACATGTACATACATGTACATGCGGGCAGCCAGAAGTGGCCCATTAACCCATTAACCCCCCACATATAAACATGTTTCCTTGCAGGCAGAGACAGCCACTAGCAGCCTGACTCGGTACCGCCAGACGCAGAACGAGCTGGAGGACGTGACGGAGCGGGCCGACATCGCGGAGGGCGCGCTGGCCAAGATGCGCGCAAAGTACCACGGGACAACCGCCAAAATCATGGTACGTAGTAAAATGTTGAACTTAATTTTATTTCATTCCGACATATATAATCACAAGACGTGGTGACGGCACACTCAAATTTTTTCAACTTATATTAATGCCGCCACCAACACAGGGGACAATACAATACTCATTTTCACCTGAGCGAAGTGAGGAAAGTCGTGTGAACTGCCTTTTTCAAGGGCACAAGATCGGTGGCATGTCAAGACTCGAACCCGGGACCTATTGGTTCCAAGTCGAGCACTCTGCCGCTACGCTACACGACACCACGTCCAACACATAGGTTAAACAGAGATCAAATTGTCGACGACCACTGCCGCCTTCATCAGGATAATTAATGACCAATCACTTCAAAGCGTAATCTCACGAGAGTTACGGTTACAGACACGTGACTTTTTTTTACACGAGACTTTACTAATACGTCAGGTAATCATGGTACGTGTTAGCACTGACGTGACTATGACGTGGTATTGTCCACCATGCCGGGTGGTTAAACTTTGAATTTGTGTTGGTGATTTCAATCTTGTATATCATCTATATTATGTAAATGAAACGGATATTTTACACTGTCTGACTCTAACTTTGGTCGATGTTTTCTTGTTTCTTTTAGATCCAGAAATTAAAGCAAGAAGAATGAAGACCATAGAGCTGATGTTTTACCTTACGTTTGCTGAAGTTAGATACACGAGCGCCTATGAAACCAAGATGAACACCAATATGCCTATGGAATAACGATGAACGCCGACTCGCACTTAAAGACAAAAAATTCTGTAGTTCTATTCAAACATAGCGATAATAGTTTTTGTGAATATATAATAAAGAAACCAGTTTTATATCGTGTCAGTTTGCGAGAACTTGCATCCATTCAGCATGTCAGAGTACATTGATGAATTTTCTGTGCTCTCTCTTACAATGAAAGATAGAAGACTTCACCCAGTTGAACACACGTGCCCTTTGGCAGAATATACAGAAACTGCAGTGTGGATACATATAGACGGACAGACATTCAGGCACACAGATAGACACGTCAAAACAACACTCCATCTCCTGTGCGTAAAGAAAAAAAGATCCGGTTGAGAATCTCAAGCATTCTTTACCTTTCCGGTTGAGTGCGTGGGATGCACGGAATGCCAACAACGTCAACTCCAAGTTCAGTATGTAATAAATGTGCTTTATCATCACAAATGTCTCGTCTGTTTTTACAGTTCATAGCTATTTACTGCCTTAAAGGATATGATCTATCCCCTTCCTTACTGAGCAGTAAGCCTTAAGCTTGTACTCGGGATGGGGTACCCCATAAATCAGTTCAAGAGCAAGTTGTTTTAGATAAAGTATTCCCTGCCAGCTATAATTCAACATCAAACGTCTATAGTAGGAAGTTCATGTCAGCTGCACTAGTCTGGAAAAGGTCGGACATATATCTACCGGAGGGGGGTGGTTGTGTGTGTGTTATTCGAAGGCGTGAGAAATCGGGATGGTTGACATACCAGACAAGCTTGCCTAAAACAAACATCCAATGGATTTGGTCAAAACATCCAAGACTTAATTCTGAAAAAATTCAAGGACTTGAGCAATGCCGATTTGCATGGAGCCCTGTCACAATCGAGTCGGGGCCTGACAGATATTAGTATGGGACTACCTATGGGCCTGTTAACATTCGTTGTAAGACCGCAAACTTAGGGCATTTTAGGATAGTCATGGGTGTGTCGTACTGCCTCAGCTGCCTTGTTACAGAAAAGTTTGTCTTAGATTCTTGTCAGTCATATCAGTAATTGGTACTGTCAAAACGTTTTTGAAAATTCTGCGACCTCAAGTTCGTTCGATGGCCTATGACGAATGTGACGTCATGTTCTATGCCTCACAGGTGACGTACGTGACCTTGAACAACCTTTTTCGTAAAAAACATTACACAGAGCTAAAATAGAATCGCTGTTAAACAGACAGGCCGCAAACAAGTCCATACCGGAGGGCAAAAACACCAGCCCATTCCCAAAGGCACGACCCCCACTGTCTCACTGACCTACAGTCATGTCCTTAGACGACCTTAGTTGCTGTTACGCGATATCCGAAACATGTAATGCTGAGGTCACATTTCCAAACCGGGGCCCGGTCGGGCTGTTTAATTTAACGAAAAATGAACTATTCATGTTATACACAAAGGGTGGTTATGACTATATTTTTCTACGCTTATTTGCGTTGATGTCTTTTATATCATACTTTTCGTTCCTATACCCTGCCCGGTCGGGTCCCGGTTTGGAAATGTGACCTCAGCATAAAATCGTAAATCAAACAGGTTAACCACTGCCACAGTAGCGAGACGGGTGAAGTTCAATGTTAATCCTCACGTCCCTTTTGAAGAAATTTCTAGTGATCTAAAATATCCAGTCTCCAGACAAACATGAATGTCAAGACCGATATGGGACTATTTTTATACCTGACCGAATCCAGTGCAGTGAACCAAAATCAAGGCGCTAAAAATGTACGGCGAAGTTCGGATGACGTTTGTTTCCCGCGACCTCTCCCCCTTAGCTCTCCCATCAGACTGTTTTAGGAGAACGTCTGGTCTACCCGGGTGGGTCCCGGTCAGAGACAGCGGGGAGACGGTATAAAGGCATGATGTACGTGAAGTTATCTCATGGCTAACTACAATGTACGTGTCAGACATTAGAGCAGAGACAAACTGACAATGATGAGATACGCAGAAGGGACTGGTTCAGATGGATCATAGATAGGTAATAAATCAAATGGAATACAATATGAATGAATGTGTAATCTTAACAACATTCTACAACGCGATTAAACACAAAGATCTAGGTTTCACCCCGCCAAGTCAAGCACAACATCAAAGTTTGCCCCACAAATTCGGACAACCTTGGGAACAACTGTCAAGGACATGCCTTAACAGAAGCCAACTCCATTTTGGTTTCTACTATTTCTTGTCCTTCTCGAATATCCCTTCTAACAGTTTACCCAATAACGGGTTGGAAGTAAAAGGACGGGTCACAGAAAACACGTTAGTGCACAGTTTAATGTTCTCTCTGGTATGGTTTAGAATTCTTGTCCTGTTAGCTATAACCCTTTGACGAACCTCCATCTTTGGAAGGTTTATAAAAATTCCGCTCTTGACCAAAAGTAGGGCATATATAAAACCTGCACTTCGTTTGGCTTTCTTCACACAGCTTTATGCAAGGTAAGCCTTCGTATGTTCGCTAGAAAGTTCCAGTGTTCGAACGTATGTATTGTGAAATTGTGTTTTAAAAAGCCTGTCATTTTTTTCACAATCATTATACAATATTCATCTGTTTTTAAGTCTTTGATACGATGGTGTAGTTTTATTCTTCTTTTATTCTAATGCAGATTTATTCTTCCTGTGTTCATAATCATATAGGTTCGATAGTATTTTATGGCATAGTAAATACTAATATTGCAAAGGCGAACATTGCTTTTATTGAGGGAGATAATGACAAATCTGGGCTCTTGGAAGCGTGAAGACTATCCAGAACCGCGACTGTCCCGTTAATGTGACCTCAGCATTATAACAATCACTCCCAAACTTTATCGAAGCTAAACATTAAAACAACGCCATACCATATGTCCAGCTGTAGTTGAGCGTGCCAAGCCGCGGCCTCCTCCCGAGCTCCACCCGACTCCCGGCGTCTGAGCGAGCCTCACTGTTGGCGAGCAGCAGCAGCCATGGCGAAGAAGCAAGAGCAAGAGTTCGAGCGGTACCTGTATGGCGACAAGAAGGAAGTCCTGAAGGTATGAGGCAACTCCGTATATACTTTGACCAGGCTTGTAAGAGTAGCTTCATACCATATCTGTATACTCAGCAAACTAGGGTTTGTGAACTACCGGTGAACAAAGTGTCTACACCTACTTTTCACTTGTGGTTGCAGCCACTGAGCGACTGAATATTTCTTACAGATTTAAGTATAATGAATTTCATACAAAATAAAGTTTTGGTTTTGCGTGCTTTTCTACTTTAAATCATACTTAAATATCGAGAATGATATAATAGAATTAAGAGTCACACAAATTCAGTTTTGGAGATATCTTACATCTTGGAGATATCTTATTTTGCCTATCTGCATAGAAGAAAAACCAGCCAATATTGCCCTGAGGAAGGTGCCAGACTGTCTCCGAAACGTTTTAGAATTTTGCCCGTGCGTAGAACTTTGTTAAACGAATAAACTTGCCCCCTGTCCGTTCTGCAGATCCGTTCGCAAGCGTTTGACGCGAAGAAGGCGTGTTTCGTGGCGGATGACAAGGACGTGTGGATCGATGGCGAGATTCAGGCCACCAAGGACAAGATGGTCACCATCAAGACGTCCAACGGAAAGGTAAGAAGACATGGAGACAGCGTCTTAAGGCCGCGACCATTTATCTTAAGAATTTTGCTTAAAAATATCTTAATTCTTTGTTTTCCTTGACCTATATTAATTTTTTGTCTGGTTTTTGAAAAAAAAATTAAGTAAAAAATACCAAAAGAGGGAAAGATGACAACAGAAGGCATCATTTGTTTATGCCATTAAACTCGGTGTAGCATTGCCAAAATAACGACATTTCTCTAAAATTCACTTTTGATGTCATATTCAGCTCCGCATCTGTTTTCAAATCCATCCCGTCACCACGTATTTACAATGTTTTTCACTTTTATGATGCTTGTTACTTTTTAATTTATTGAGTACAACAATCTATAGGCAAGTGTAATTCCAATCGGCTTCGCTATGCATATGGCCGGCATATTTCCCTGACGTCAGCGTTTGTTGTGCACACAGACTGTGACGGTGAAGGAGGAGCTGGTTCAGCAGATGAACCCGCCCAAGTTCGCCTACTGCGAGGACATGGCCAACATGACGTACCTGAACGAGGCCTCCATCCTCAACAACCTCAAGATGAGATACTACCACCAGCTCATCTACGTAAGTATTAAGTGCCATCTAGCGGCATTTCCATTAACTGCAACTGGTCTGTCTGGCCCCAACGACATTATACACAGACCTAACCCTACCACCAGCTCATCTACGTCAGTACACTGTTAATAGCCACCTAGCGGCATTATCATTAACTACAGTTGCTCTGTCTAGCCCTTACCCTACTACCATCGTATCTACATCCTTACCTTAGACCTTAGGTCCTCCTGTGCCTACAGGCACATTGGGCAGCTTCCATCTGGGTCTAGTGGCTGCTGCCTCCTCAGCCTCTTCCCAGGCAATGTTGGCCCTCTTGAGGTCCTCCTGAAAGGTTCTTCGCCAGGTGTTCTTTCGTATCTACATCAGTACATTGTATTTGTATCTTCTAGCGACAGTATCACTAACTACAGAATGTATTCTTGATGACAGTATCACTAACTACAGAATGTATTCTTCCATTGAAATATTTTTTTAACTTTGTTCTGCGTGGTGATCAACCAGTACAAGGGCCTGCCGATATACAGTAACAAAACAGTAGCTTTACAGTAGCACTGCAGTAGAACTACAGTAACATACACTACATGCTTTCTCCACCCCTCCAGACGTACTCCGGGCTGTTCTGCGTGGTCATCAACCCTTACAAGCGGCTGCCGATCTATAGTAGTACTACAGTAGCACTACAGTAACATTAGTACATGTTTTACCTACCCTTTCAGACGTACTCCGGTCTGTTCTGCGTGGTGATCAACCCGTACAAGCGGCTGCCGATCTACGGCGCGGACGTGGTGGCGCTGTACAAGGGGAAGCGCAGGACGGAGGTGCCGCCGCATCTCTTCGCGGTCTCCGACAACGCCTACACCAACATGCTGCAGAGTAAGAACGAGACCCACTGTTTGTTACTTTTCATTGTGATGGGGGAGACGGTGTGTGTATGTGTGTGTGTGTGTGTGGGGGGGGGGCACTGCATTTGTCTCTAACGAACTAGACCAAACGCCTACAGCAGCATGGGTCACTCTCAAAGTTAAATATCGTATTACTCCATTGACATTTACTATTGTCTTTTATAGACAACGAGAGCCAGTCCATGCTGATCACGTAAGTACTACATTCACTACATTATTCATACAATGTGCGCAGAAAAGAGTGTATGTGCAGGAAAGCATCAGCTCGAGGACGTTTATCCATTATTCTGAAAACAATACTCCTCTTCTACTGTATCTGCAGTCGTAGAAACGTCATGCAGATCCATTTAGTCTTTCGTTATCTTTCATTGTGTCTTGTGTCCGAGGTTCCTTAGTTTAGGAGGATCTAATTTGATCATTGTGAGTACAGAGGTTGTTTTACCTCACAGCGGCGAGTCCGGAGCCGGTAAGACGGAGAACACCAAGAAGGTTATCGCCTACTTCGCCAACGTAGCGGCTCTATCCAAGGAGAAGAAGGCCGAGAAAAAGGTAAGAATTTGAAGATACTAGTCCATAATTTTAAGATATTGTAATTTTAGGTTGTCCAGGCAATTCGCGCAATCGAGTAAGAAAAACAGTACTTCTAAATCTTATAGATACGACAATCCATATTTATCAAAATGAAATAACTTAAAAGTAGTCAAAAGGCAGAATATAAATCTCTGTGCATTTTATGTAGTTTGAAGGAGAGAAAGATTTTACTTGCGGTCTTCTCCATCAATTATATATCATATATGTTGTAACGTTACGTGCAATATGCCCCCAACTGCAATTTTATTCTAATCATCACTGCAGGCTACTCTGGAGGATCAGGTCGTGCAGACCAACCCCGTTCTGGAGTCCTTCGGTAACGCCAAGACCGTCAGGAACAACAACTCCTCCCGTTTCGTGAGTACTTGTATCACTTTTATCAAAAGTCAAATAGTTTGATTCTAATCGTTACTGTGATAATTTAATGTATCTTCATGTGATGCCATTTGTTTTGCAGGGTAAATTCATCCGGATCCACTTTGGGTCCAACGGGAAGCTGGCTGGTGCGGACATCGAGAATTGTGAGTGCTTGAATCAGTTAGGTTATCATAACTTTAAGTTACTTTTCGTCAATTCACTGTCTTCGTTGAAAGGACAATATTTCCCTGGTGTTGTACCCTGTCCTTTGCTAATAGGATGGACGTTGTGTTTCACTTATGCAGACCTTCTCGAGAAGTCTCGCGTGATTTCCCAGCAAAGTGCCGAGCGTGCGTACCACATCTTCCTGCAGCTGACGTCCAATGCGTTTCCGCAGCTCACTGGTAGGTGGCGTTCTTTATCCACCACCGCCCTAAAAGGTGTACATACCACACACCTAACTCTTTCAATTTCCGTCGCGGCTTTTATCGGATTTGTCTCATTCCTGGCATTTCCCTTTTTCAGAACAACTGCTGCTGATTCCTGACGCTAAGCAGTACTACTACTGCTCCCAGGGCCACACCGAAATCCCCGGCGTGGACGATGCGGTACGTACATACATAGACAAATATGACCAAAAAAGACGGGTTTGTTTCGAAATCAAAGATTTTATGTGCATGTACCCAGCTAGACAGATCGGTGTTTTACAAAGTGTCCTGGAGATAGGGTACAAGGCATTGTGAACGAGAAAACACGGAACAAATTCGCAAAATACATTCAAAGCACGGTGATAACTTCTATTAATATAGAATCCGGTAGGCACAACCGTACTCCTCTGAACGATAGGACGTGCGAATTCTGTGATCATCTATATGTAGAAAACGAGTCGCACTTTTTACTTGATTGTAGTTTATATGAAAATGAACGTAAGGTGTTATTTAATGTACTAGATTTAGACAAGAAATATAAGAAACTGTCCAAGCAAAATAGATTTATACATCTTATGTCAAGCAGAAATGAACACATTGTAGAAAAAGTGTGTGATTATATCAATAAGTGTTTCAAGAAGAGAGAAGAAACCAGAACCAAAAAATAGACAAACAGTAACTTTAAGAATTATGTAGTACTTAGAATCCTAGTATAGAACTCAAACATACATTATGTATGTATGCACCACATGTATTTTATACTGTGACAAAGCATGTATGCATTTAGCCCGTCTGGGCAAGGATATGCAATAAAGATCATTTCATTTCATTAATGAACTAGAATAGTGGAGGAAACATTACCAGGCTACAGCTACAGAATCAGACATGGACGCTGATCATGAGCCAATCGCCCTATTGAGTAGGAGGGGCATTTATGTTATCTATGCACACCTACAGGAGGACATAGTACCAAGACACAAGTTGGTCCCAAAAATGGAGAAAAAAATTTTTTTTTGGGTGACGCCTCAGGGGCGGAGCCATTTTTGACACTGGATCTACGTCCTGTGTCCTGCAGGAGGAGATGCGTCTGACTGACGAGGCATTCGACATCCTGGGGTTCTCCCAGACGGAGAAGAACGACGTGTACCGCCTCACGGCCGGCATCATGCACTTCGGCAACTTGAAGTTCAAGCAGAGGCCGCGAGAGGAGCAGGCAGAGTGCGACGGCATGGAGCGTACGTTCTGCACTATTTTTTTTCTTTTTCTGATCAGCTTCGTCGGGAACGTTATGTGTTAGGCACACCATATATATATTATGGGGCTGGCGATTTTTTTAGACCGGTTATGACTCGTATGGTGCATGTATCTTTCTAACATTTGGTAGGTAGGTTGGGGTTAAGGTCAAGGCCAAGTAGTGATAATCTAGCGGCTTCGTATGGTACTGCAGCGGGGTAGTATGGTATGATATCTTTTGTTGTGGACATGCTATTATTTGTGTTATGGTATTGGGCCACTGGCAATAAAAAAAACATAAATGCTCATCAAAGTGTATCTTGAATGGCAAAAATTCGTTCCAGCGCTACAAAAATATGCGGCTATTCATATTGTCCTCATCATGTTCCATGGAGAAGGTCCTACTAGACATTAAATATTGGGAACGTGAACGTATTGAAGGGCCCTTCATAATCATTCTATCCCAACACTCAATGAATGTATATAGACAAAAGTTACAAGGAATGTATATAAACAAAAGTTTAAACGACTGTATATAGGCAAAAGTTACAACTAATGTATTAGACAATAGTTTCGCTTGCCGACCGTTCCAGATGCTGAGAAGACGTCTCACCTGTTCGGCGTCTCCAGTGCGGAGATGACGAAGGCCCTGCTGAAGCCTCGGGTCAAGGTGGGGAACGAGTACGTGGTGAAGGGCCAGACGGCCGAGCAGTGCTCCTACTCCGTGGGCGCGCTCTGCAAGGCCATCTACAACAGGTAAACAAACAAACAAACAAATAAACAAACAGACGGCCGAGCAGTGCTCCTACTCCGTGGGCGCGCTCTGCAAGGCCATCTACAACAGGTAAACAAACAAACAAATAAACAAATAAACAAACAGACGGCCGAGCAGTGCTCCTACTCCGTGGGCGCGCTCTGCAAGGCCATCTACAACAGGTAAACAAGCAAATCAACAAACAAACAAAAAGGCCTTCGGGTCACGACGGCAACTGTTTACATGGAAAACGCTTGACGCTTTACGGGCACAGAAATGGTTCCTTTTGATTTATTTATTAGTTCGGCTTACAACAGCCAGGGTTGCCCAACTAGTCGTAGATTAGTATTAAGGGTCAACCCTGGGAGAAAATAAAATTACTATAATCGTTACTTTGGTAAGTTTCATGGTAGGTACATAGTTACCGAGGTAGTGATATTGACAAAGTTTAAAAAACGCAATACATTCATCAGTAAATAAAGAAATGGTTGCCTTTTTTGAAATGCATTACATTTTCCGGTAAACAAAAGGTCCCTTTTTTGACAAAACATATCCCTCGATGTCTCCAGGCTGTTCTCCTGGCTAGTTAAGCGGCTGAACACCACGCTGGACACCAAGATGCAGCGGCAGTACTTCATCGGCGTGCTGGACATCGCGGGTTTCGAGATCTTCGAGGTGATTTTTTTTCTTCTTCTTATCTCTGTTAT
Source organism: Branchiostoma belcheri (assembly GCF_001625305.1). NCBI lineage: Eukaryota > Metazoa > Chordata > Leptocardii > Amphioxiformes > Branchiostomatidae > Branchiostoma > Branchiostoma belcheri. Next base: position 71,792 of record NW_017803603.1, on the reverse strand, counting down.
TGTTGCTTTTACACTGTTGAGGACGTAAAACAGGTGAATGCGGGGGCATGTAGCGTCAAACATGTCCTCGTAAGAAAACACAAGGCCAAGACACGTATCGAAAAGAGTGGGATGCCCCGGTGTGCTTTGCTAAATACGCGAGCAATAGCGAAGCTGCATTGCACGACTGGCTTCATCTTACCAGGAGCTGATGGATGACGACAGGAGAAAAAGATCACGGGATTGCCAATTTTGGTAGATATCATTACTTTAACTTAATCAATAAAAATGATGCAGTCATGTAATGTAATTAAAAGATTAAAACAGAACAGATCTTCTAAGGTTAGGTTTCCTCTTTTCGCCCGACAGCTGAACAGCTTCGAGCAGCTGTGCATCAACTTCACCAACGAGAAGCTGCAGCAGTTCTTCAACCACCACATGTTCGTGCTGGAGCAGGAAGAGTACAAGCGGGAGGGCATCCACTGGGAGTTCATCGACTTCGGCATGGACTTGGAGGCCTGCATCTCCCTGATTGAAAAGGTACGCAAGACTATACGAAGGTCTCTGATATCCCTGTTCGTCTAGCTGCTCGGATCAGGTGCTGGTACCTTCAGTTTGCTCCTCTTATGAAGATTTTCCAGACACCATGGTCCTTTTGCTGCAGGATTTTCTATTATTAGTCGAATGACTAAGTAGGTACAATAGCGGTAAAATGTCCAGTATGAAATGTCTGTTTCTTCCAGATGGTTCAAGTGAGTGTGTATTGTACAGTCGATGGTGCCTGTGTAGCCTGTATTAGTCTTTAACTGAACACGTCAAAAAAGGGAGCGATTTTAGCTGAAGTCTTAGCCATTTCTGCAGTATGGTTGATGTTGGCATATCTGTGCATACAATAAATTTATTTATTTTTGTCTACATGCCTAGTGCATCATCTCTCACTCACTCTCGAACAACCTGAATTGTACATTATCATCCAGCCCCTGGGTATCATGTCCATCCTGGAGGAGGAGTGCATGTTCCCCAAGGCCACGGACATGACGTTCAAGGCCAAGTTGTACGACAACCACGAGGGGAAAACCGCCAACTTCCAGAAGCCCAAGCCAGGCAAGAGGAAGTTCGAGGCTCACTTCGCCATCGGACACTACGCTGGCGTGGTAAGATAAACGTTTAAACTATACAGAAAATAATACAGTGGCACAGTCAAAATTTCTCCCACGGACTATTCAGGAGACCTATAACTCTATGTAGTAATATTAGGATCTATGTGCACAGGTGGTCACTATAGGCAGAATTCGTAATGCTTGTGCCATGGGTAAAATCATCTTAAGGACCAGCATGAAACAAAAAGTGGCCACATAAACCAGGATGCTTTTTCTTCGAATCGTCTGATGATAAGGGTTTATTCTACACACTCCTGTAGGTTCCTTGCGTTATTCTGCCATTTACAACTTCACTTGTTGGTTACTGACATCTTCAAAAATCAACCTGTATGCACCTGTAACTCTTTAACTTTATAACCATGAGGTTTTTCAGTAGGTTTCTCACATTTAACGCTCTATACTCCGGACGTCCTTTCCCGTACGACAGGTTCCCTACAACGTGATTGGTTGGCTGGAGAAGAACAAGGATCCAATCAACGAGACGGTTGTGGAATGCTACAAGAAATCCGCCTTGGCGCTGATGGTGGACCTGTTCGCAGACTACGTCAGCGCGGACGCAGGTAAGCGTTCGGAACACACGAACTGTTCTTTTGATATGCGAATATGTTAGACAGTTATGATTTTCTAATGTTACATGTTTGCACTACGGTTGATCCTGGAACAGCGAATTTTTGCTGTGTGACACATTTTGCACTTGCTCGCAAATGTTACCTTTCTAGTTTTACAAGATATTGCCTTCATTAATGCACGATTCTCATTGACATCGTTTGTGTAATTTGTGCTCTGGTGCTATTATAATCTTCTACTTATCAGCTATTCTATTCGTACATGTTTTCCTAATTTTGGAGAGGCACAGCTGTGCATAGAATGAATTAATATTTCTGGTCTACAGCACCAAAGAAAGGAAAAGGCAAGAAGAGCGCCGCTTTCCAGACTGTTTCTGCATTGCATCGGGTATGTTATCATTGTTGTTTCAGAGATTTTCGAACAGCAACATCATTGACTCCGAACCTTTTTCAATTTCGTCATGATGTTACTGTTTTTTGTAGTCTGTGTCTCATCGAAAATCAATCTGTCAGAATTTAATGGGCCTCCAAGTTGTCCTAAAATTCAAACAAACAAAATAAATGATAAGATAAAGATGAAGCTATTCACAAAAGTGAATATCATCACACATTAGGAACAGCTGAACAAGTTGATGACCACCCTGAGGAACACCTTCCCTCACTTCGTGCGCTGCATCATCCCCAACGAGACCAAGTCTGCCTTCGTCATCGACTCTGTGTTGGTGATGCACCAGCTGACCTGTAACGGTGTACTGGAGGGCATCAGGATCTGTAGGAAGGGTTATCCCAACAGACTGCCTTACGGGGAGTTTAAGCAAAGGTTTGTTTTCCCGACCTGGTCGGAATAACTGGATAAAATCTTCCCATAGAGCACGAAAAAATGTTTCATCACATTCTTCGAGCGATTTTGGTACTGTCGTTTCTGCATGTGCGTGCACAGAATCATGGACTCAAATTACTTAATCTTTTAACCAAACCTTGTGCTGTATGTTGCACTGTACATTTTGAGTTTGAAACATCAGTTTTAACGAGAACATACCATGTTAGTAAAACGCTAAACTTTATTCCAACACACTATTTACAGGGATCAAATTTTCAGCGACCACTGTCGCCTTCATCAGGATAATTTATGTTCTTGGAACGTTCACGTAGCCACAAGTTACCCACCCATGCCACTGTCTCCATCCTTGAAACAGCCTTGAAAATATTTCCTGAATAAAACAATGACCAGTTGAACACTTTCTGACTCTTCAGGTACCAGATCCTGGCTCCACAGGTTTTGAAAGGAGGCTTTATGGAAGCCAAGGAGATCAGCAAGAAGATTCTGGAGGCGATCGACCTGGAGAAGACCAAGTACGCCATCGGACACACGAAGGTAGGGAACATGCGAACTTCCTCACCTTCACTCAGGTGTTAATGAGAACCTAGCTTCCGTTTGGGACGTGTCACGGATGGGACGTTAGATGGAGGCCCCGTGTTTAGAGAGAGAGCCACAACTTGAGTACGTTAAAGATCTCATTATTCATATAGAAAGGAATAGAGGTCCATCCTGGTGTAAGGGAGGCAAATCCACTTCGGTCTAAATGGGGTAGGGAATGTCCCCGAGCATCCTTCGCAACCCCTGCTTCTCCTAGTGGGCTAGTTAGTCCCAACTCTCAGTGAGTCTAGCCTCTCGAGCATTTATGTTTCTGACTTAGGACCGGAATCTGTTTAGTGTCTGAATTGCACCGAGGAAAAGTTGATAAAAAAAGGATTCCCTATGCCATTGCTAAAGTCTCTTAGTGAAAAAATTAAAGCGTATTATACTACAACTTAGCCTTCATATGTCTTCTACAGGTGTTCTTCAAGGCCGCGGTGTTGGGTTACCTGGAGGATGTGCGAGACGATCGTCTGAGCCAGATCATCAAGAACATCCAGGCCCGCGCCAGGGGTAGGTTCCAGCGGGGCAAGTTCCGTAAGCTGGTGGAACAAAGGTAGGAAAGGTTTCCGAGCGTCTTGTGTTATTTCTTTACTATGTCTATGTATAAAAGCAGAGTAAACACTTTCATTTTACATTAAGTAGGCCATTTGTAGCCTCGACCAGGCACCGCGGATCGGTGGAAAACACGGGTCGCATATTGCATCCTCTCTAGACGGCTAACTCTCCTGGTATACATGTGATATCCCTTCACTTCGGCCAATTTCTACTATTTTTCCAGAGATCTGCGGTGCTTGGTAGAGGCTAGGCCAGTTGGAAGTCACCCATCTGCTATAAGGGGTATATGATAAAATATGTTACAATGTAGTTAGCGATACAATTACCATGGTAATCTTGTTGCAGGGAGGCCATGTACACTCTGCAGCGGAATATCCGGAAATGGCTAGGGCTGAGGGAATGGATGTGGTGGAAGCTGTACACTAAAGTAAGTCAACGCTTTTGCAACTTAAAATCTCTTGTAGTAAGATACTATAGGTATACGGGGAGGTGTTCACGTTGATAGCTCTTCGCTCAACATTCTGGTCGTTTAGAACTCTTCACAGGGTGACAAGGTAGTCTTTTTGTTGATCAAAACGTTCTGGGTTATATTCAGTAGTAGATCCCACAGTTGGGAAAGGCTACAGCCCTTGGGAAAGGCTCTTTGTACCCATTTCCTCATGGAAGTTCATCTGTGTTCGTAGTTACATGTACATGTTTAAAGGTAAAAAGGTGAGATTTTCCCTTTTGTGTTGACACAAAAGTTTTACCTTTAAACTCACTCACTCACTCACTCACTCACTCACTCACTCACTCACTCACTCACTCACTCACTCACTCACTCACTCACTCACTTCCTTACCTTTAAACAGTTAACGCTATATTTCCTTCCGTCCTCAGATCAAGCCGCTGCTGCAGGGCGCCCGGCAGGAAGAGGAGCTGCAGAGGAAGCTGTCCGAGATGAAGGACATGGAGGAGCGGCTGGCCAATGAGGAGAGACTTCGCAAAGAGCTGCAGGAGAAGTGCGTCACCCTCACTCAGGAGAAGAACGACCTGGTGGTCCAGCTGCAAGCGGTAAGGACAGTTTACAGTTGACAGTTCATTAAGATAAATCAGCCCCGCAGCATGAGGTACAAGTACAACAAGCTGAATTACACTGATTTGTACAATCATATGTGGCAGAACATAAAACCTACATAGTTACACAAAAGAAAATTCAGGACGGGGTAGTCTTGAGATACAAAAAGATAAAAATAGAACCAAAGCCTGTTGCATGATAGGCCATTGCACAACGACAAAGAAACAGAAGAACAATATTCAGGCCCTGTATAATGTACAAAATGACTAATGAATACATTGGTGGACGTACCGACCACTTAGTTCCTAATTACAATTCAGAACAGAATGTTGACAGCCACTCGCAGAGTATGGCGAGTCTACACTACAGTCAGTCAGACGAGCTTTTCTTGCTCTTCTCCTTGCCTCAACAGCAGCTACAGTCTAACAGAATAAGGAATTGGCAGATCGTTATCAATTGAAGTGTTCAGAAACAACATGTGATTTGAAAATAAAGAGATAAAATCTGCTTCTCCAGGAGCAAGACGTTGTTGCGGACTCTGAGGAGAGGAACGCCATGCTGATCAAGAGCAAGGCTGACCTTGAGGCGCAGCTGGAGGAGGTCAAGGAGAACCTGGAGGAGGAGGCGGAGGCCGTCGCCTCTCTTAACGGCAAAAAGCGGAAACTCGAGACCGAGTGCAGCGAGCTCAAGAAAGACGTGGAGGACCTGGAGCGGAACCTCGCTAGGTATCAATTGGCCTTTGCACTCATGTGACCATGCCTTAGGTATTATCGTATTACCCGCCATACTAGGTGGTTAATCGTCAAGAAAGACGTGGAGGACCTGGAGCGGAATCTCGCTAGGTATCATCAGTGTAGGAATTTGGTACGAGATTTAAGGGAAGGTTAGACTATTTGCACTCACGTGACTGTGACGTACTAGTATGTATTACCCCGCTGATAACCCGCCATTTTGGATGGTTAAACCAGGAAGTCATGTGTTCGACTCATAAACAAAGTGGTAACTGTAATCTTGTTCAAAAGTGGCTGCCATCTTGTTCAAAAGTTCAAACTAGCAAGAGGTGTTGTAACCGAGGAGGCCTACATGTACATGGCTTGCCCTTGTACATGTAGATCAAAGCATCATCAGATTATTAATAACTAAGTTATACTGGCAACAAAACTCGGCCTCTTGTAACACACATAAAAGTGGTATTTTCGAACCACTTACAGTGTGACAGCATAGCATGGGAAGTCTCATATTCTATCTGTGGTCTCCTCTCTTCCCCAGGTCTGAGAAAGACAAGCGTGCCGTGGAGAACCGGGTGCGTGCCATGTCAGACGAACTCGCGGAAGCCGAGGAGAACATGAAGAGGCTGGCTCGGGACAAGAAGAAGCTAGAGGAGCTGCAAGCGGTGAGCGACTAGTCTCCATCAGACTCTTTTGCAGGCTGAATAAATAGTAGAAATCGGCCCAAAAGGAATATAACTGGCCATAGAGGGTCCAGTTTGCCCTTGGCCATTTACATTCTTTTTAGGCAGATTTCTAGTATTTATTCAGCATGCAAAGGATCGAGTCTGGTGGAGACTAGTGAGCGACCCTAGTCTAGAATGGGAAAGGAACCTGTAGAGCGTTTGATACACCTATCCTGCGTTCCACATCGGTTTCAATTCTAAGATAAACTATGGGTATGGTCTTGTTTTTGCACTTTCTTGGCGCAGGTTCTTGTAGAATTTTACGTCTTAACCGACAACTTGATTCACATTCCAGCAAACTCTGGATGACCTTCAATCCGAGGAAGACAAGGTCAACCACCTGACCAAGAACAAGGTCAAGTTGGAGCAGCAGATTGACGAGGTCAGCATTATTGCTAGTTTCCTTGTGACCGCCCTTATGACGCTAAGACCATAACATAGCACAGCAAAGTGTCGGGGTTAACAACAAAGAAGTATGAGCATGTTCAGTTTGGGTGTCTGTACTCGGCGTGAAAGTTACTTTGATGGAATTTTAGGGAAAAACATGTGGGGTCGTTCTTGGCGATTTCCTAGCCTCCTAAGCTGGCTCTACGAGTAGCCTTTTTTGGCCTGATCATATCGTTTCTTTTTCTGCTGGCATATTAGTACAGCGATATGACAACACAAAAACACAACTAATCCGAACCTAAAAGCCTGAATATGGAGGCTAATGATTAACTGGCATCTTGAATGAGAAGAATAGAAGAAATAAAAAAAAAGGTTGATGCATTTGAATCTGCCCTTGTTGACAGCTGGAAAGCCTGGTGGACACTGAGAAGAAGATCAAACTTGACCTGGAACGCGCCAAGAAGAAGCTGGAGGCCGACCTGCGCCAGACGCTGGACTCCCTGCAGGAGACGGAGCGCGCTAAAGTCGAGCTGGAGGAGAAGCTGAAGAAGTATGCAGTGTAGAAATACACTAGAAGATGACTTACCGATAACTGCTTATCAAATCAAATCTTTATTCAACATCAACATGGCAGACGTGCTGAAGTGCTTCAGACACGTCTGACTTGCGTTGACATTTACAATCATCATTATACAAACATCATTACTGCTAATCCATTAGTTGGTAAGAAATATTCTCTTATAACCAGTCGATCTATTACTTTCATCAGGACCGAATGACCGCTAATAGTGATACCTTTGGTTGAGAATAGTACATGTTTTGAATAAGTACTTTTCAAGATTCTATTTGGTAACATCCCTTCACTGTATCAGCGACGGGATGAAGAACTTCACATCACCTGTGAGGACGTTGTATTAAAATGTACTTGTGTTTGGTTTGTACCAATCAGACGCGACTTCGAGCTGAACGCCGTCCAGACGAGACTGGAGGACGAGCAGAGTCTCGTGGCGCAGCTGCAAAAAAAGATCAAGGAACAACAGGTGAAAACTCACCCTCAACGATGTCCATATTAGGCCACGATCAGTTTAATGCTTGTTCCATGCAGATGAGTTTTAGATAACTATCCAATTACAAATGCAATAGTTGGTGTCAAATGTCAAAGTAGTACTTTTTAGTGAAGTCTGAAGGCTGTGCCGATTCAATGCTCTCCAAGCTGAGGTTTAGGCTTATTTCCTCCGCTTGTTTTAGGCATTTTATCTGGATTTCTCTTTGTCCTGGTACCTTTCTTGCGCCAGCCCAACTTCAGGTGGCAATTGGTAACTGTCTGGCAAATGGGAACTTGATATTGTCGTTACAGTCACGAAGGATCTGCTTGGAGATTAATGATTTAATGACATCCTCATTTGTTCTCTTCAGGGGCGCATCGAGGAGCTTGAAGAGGAGTTGGAGAGCGAGCGCAACGCCCGTGCGCGTGCAGAGAAGGCTCGCCACGACATGCAGCGGGAGTTGGACGACATCGGGGACCGTCTGGAGGAGCACAGTGGCGCTACTCAGCAGCAGGCCGAGCTGGCAAAACGCCAGGAGAACGAGATCGTCAAACTCCGCAGGGAACTGGAGGAGGTCCATGCGGCGGTAAGTGGTACTGCAGCGTAGGGGGAACGGGAGGGAGTTCTTGCGGAGTTAAGTGGTGCTGCAGGGTAGTTAGGGTCTACTTCAGCATCAGTAGAACTTGTAAATCTGCGTCAAATGGCGATGTAAAATAACAAGATCATGATCGTCCATTTCACTTGAATGAATGTATTTTGTTGTGAGTATGAACATGAACATGTATCCAAGAGTTACAGCGTGTGTTCTCGGCTTAAGGAATGTAGTGCATATGAAAAAAATGATAAAGGATATCCAAAAGTTTATGGGTCTGGGATGGAATGAGTAAAGCAAAATGTACATGTGGGCTATGTACTGGCCCCCTATAGCAATCAGCAAAGAATAGCTGAAGGGGCAAGCCAGTTGCCTGATGTAATGAATAAATAAGCACATGAGAATGCCTCTGTATCCATGGCTGATGGTGTGTGTTTGTGGTTTTCCAGGCGGACAACAACGTGGCGGCGACCCGTAAGAAGCACACGGAACAGGTAGCGGAGATGAACACGCTGATCGAGAACCTGCAGCGCGTCAAGGCCAAGCTGGAGAAGGAGAAGAACTCCCTCCGCATCGAGGTGGACGACATTTCCGGCAACATGGAGCAGGTCACCAAGCAAAAGGTACGTCATTTCCGGCAACATGGAGCAGGTCACCAAGCAAAAGGTACGTCATTTCCTGTCATCATTATTTCCGGGAACATGCTCAGGTTACCAACCTGTTGGACTGTACGTTTGCTGACACCTTAAATATTGTGACAGAGGGAAAGTTTGGGAGGGAAATGCCTAATACTAATAATGAGCATCTTCACTTTCAGGTAAATTTTAAGAGGCTAGGGGTTTAGTATAATTACCTGTCACCTGACAGTATAGCAGCAGACAGTTCGTTTGAGACTCAGCAGTGAGCTGTTGAATGGCGTGACTGATAGGGAGCATCTTTTACGCCTTGTAAACCTGCAGTTTCCTTACATAAACCGAAAAATTGCAAAACTAAATTTCCAGTGTAATCAGAGTGAGTTCAAACTGTAAGACTGTATGGTTGCAGACAGTTCTTACGACCTGCAGGAGAGATATGACTAATGGTATTTACTTCTGGGAAGAACGTGACTGTTAAGCGCGTGTTTGACCTCAGGTGAACCTTGAAAAAGCGGGGGGGGGGTCCAGTGCGATAAAAGATGTTAAACAGAGAACTAGCCACCTCTGGGAAGGACGTGACTGATAATTAAGAGCATGTTTGACCCCAGGTGAACCTTGACAATCTGGTGGGTCCAGTATAATCAGAGATGTGACTGATAAGTGTGTGTTTGTCCCCAGGTGAACCTTGAGAAGCGATGTCGCCAGCTGGAGGAGGGGATGAACGAGGCGAACATTCGCGCGGACGAGCTGACGCGCCAGATGCAGGAGGTGTCGGCCCTCAAGTCCCGCCTGCTGTCAGAGAACAGCGACGCCGTGAGACACCTGGAGGAGTCAGAGACGCAGTGCAACCAGCTCAGCAGGTGGGTCAGTTGGTCCAAGGACGTTCAACACGTTGTGTTGAACGTCCTTGGTTGGTCCAACAGTTCAAGAAAATTTGTGTTTGTCATCGGTATTAAATGATAGTCTCTACCGGGCTTCGGAAAGCGGCTGGGAAAAGTAAAGATTGGCAAAATACTACTGAAATAGAGAGATAACATGCCAGAGGAGTTGGTCCTATAGAGGTGGCTGGTACAGGTGGATGGATCAAATGTACTGGTGACGTAAAGGCTAAAGACAATTAAGACGTCTTAGTTTAGAATTTACAGAGTATTAGGTGCTGCTAATTCAATCTCGCCCACTGCATTGTTAGGAATCTCATTTCTTTCCCATCCTTTACTGTGCTTTAAATTTACATGTAGTCTTAAGTTACACCTTGAGAAGTTGTTTCCCTTTTGGCCTTTCAGTAAGCAAAAATAGTGAAGCAGGTGAACAGTATGGTGCCATATTGCGTTTCTGCAGGACCAAGAGCATGCTGTTGCAGCAGATAGAAGAGCTGAAGCGCCAACTGGAGGAGGAGATCAAAGCCAAGAATCACTTGAACCACCAGGTAAGGAGACACATGATTGAGCTGTCTGTCTGTCCGTCCACGCAATCCCGGCAAGGAAGGATCGATATGGAATAACCTGTATGCATGCGATGCCATACAGCAGACTTACATTGATCCTTTCACTCCCAGGGCTAGTTTGCCCACCAAGGGCGTGGTCATTGGGGCAGGCGTTAGGAGCGCGATTTAGTCGGCTAGCGATGCCATGACATCGGCGGATTTCCCTTTGTGCTGTCTATATACATCCAATTCTAACACCCACCTCTGGTCCCTAAACCTGTCTTGAAAGCTGATCCCGGCCTTGCCATCTCCCCCTGTAGCTGCGCGCCGCCCAGCACGACTGCGACACCTTCCGGGAACAGCCTGGGAAGAGGAGCAGGAGGCCAAGTCCGAGATGCAGCGGTCCCTCTCCAAGGCGCACACCGAGGTGGCCACCTGGCGCTCCAAGTACGAGACCGACGCCATCCAGAGGACTGAGGAGCTGGAGGAGGCCAAGAAGAAGCTGGCTGCCCGCCTTCAGGAGATGGAGGAAAGAGTCGAGATATCAAATTCTAAATGTAGCAGTCTGGAAAAGACCAAGAACAGGTTTGTGCAATCGATTCTATCTGTATAGGGTGTTGGCACTCACGTGTCTATGACTTGAGCATTGTCCGCCATGTTGGGTGGTTAACCTGGTTGTCTTCGTCTTTTCAGTCTTAAAGGACCATCTATCTCTGTGCCTCCGAAGTGTGGCTTCTGATGTGACTTGCTAGCCAAGCCTTAATCTGCACATCCTGTTGCACACTCTGCGTATGTGCCTGGGGTGCAGCTAGTGCTATTGTCTTTCGCTGCCTCCTTGTTGTATTGCCAGATGAAAGAGCATATTGTAGACTGTAGATAATACATTCTCTCTCTCAGAGGTTTATTGTACGTAAATTCGTTCAAGGCTTGCCGCTGAGGTCGAGGACATGATGATAGAACTGGAGAAGGCCAACAGCGTGGCAGCCCACCTCGAGAAGAAACAGCGCATGGTGGACAGGATCATCGCAGAGGTGAGCGCTAACAATCGATCAATTAATCAATTTATCGATCAATTGATTGATTGCTAATGTTTAATCTGTACATAGTCTTTGGTGCTGACGCACATAAAATGTTCTGTCCCTATTACTAAAACAACCTGTCCATTAATATTATATATAATGGTTCTGTCCTTGGTGCTGAAACACACAGTTCGTTAAAAAGATTCTTTTCCTAGTGCTGAAACACCCATGGGTACGCTGACGAAGACGTTGGAGCCGTTAGGGCATGTTGCGGCTGGTGACAGTGTTGTGGCTCTTATAGTGGTTTGGCTCATATCGTTTAGTTGCACATAGCTTCTTCGAGTAAGAACATGTGTCCGTTGTCCGTTGTTCAGTGGCGGACGAAGTGCGAGGAGGTCAATCTGGAGCTGGAGGACTCTAAGAAGGAGATCCGCGTCTACATGGCGGAGAACATGCGGCTCAAGACGGCTCACGAAGACGCTCTGGGCGCACTGGAGGAACTCAAGAAGGAGAACAAGCAGCTCAGCGGTGAGTCAGTTTTTAGTTTGCCGCGAGAGGTCAGAATACTAAATGATTACTCGTACGGAAGTGTCATGGGTTATGAACCAGCCAAAATTGCTTAGAGCTATCAGTCCTTCTTGATAAAAAAAACTCGACATTGTCATTGAATCGCCTTCTCAAATGAAATATAGATATAGGCTATGTTTGTTTAATCCTTTTCTTTATTATTGGGGCCGCATTGTTAGCTGTAACAAGTAGCTTCAATGCACAGTGAACAAGTCTTACTAGCCCTGATGAAGGTGACAGACGGCCATCGGAACGTTGAGAATAGAGAACTTTGCTATTCAATAATTCACCAACCTGGCGAAATTGATTACACATTTTCTTAACTCTTCTCCGATCTATAAGACGATCTGCACGACGTGAACGACCTTCTCGCGGAGCACGCTAAGAACGTGCACGAGCTGGAGAAGCAGAAGCGGCAGATGTCGGTGGAGATGGAGGACCTGCGGACGGCTCTGGAGGAGACCGAGGGCGCGCTGGAGGTGGAGGAGGCGAAGGTTCTCCGCACTAACCTGGAACTGTCTCAGCTGAAGTCTGACATCGATAGGAGACTGGCGGAGAAGGAGGAAGAGTTTGAGACTTCAAGGTACGTTTCTAAGACAGAAAAATAGTCTTTAGGATTGTAAAAAGTCTTCAGCGATAAGCATAGAGGGTACGCTATAGATGGAGGAGGCGAAGGTTCGTCAAACCAACCTGGAGCTAAGCCAGCTCAAGTCCGACATCGACAGGAGACTGGCTGAAAAGGAGTAGGATTTCGAGACTTTAAGGTACGTTTCTCATCTCTTTTTTAGATATATTCTATCCAGTCCAGCAGGCTAAAGGCTAAAGAGTTGGCCAACTGGCTACGTGATAGAAACTTTTGAGGTAAGTGTATATTCGAAGAGGTAAGCGAAGGATTGGTAGGGAACTTGCCTTGAAGGCAGTTCTGCAGAGCTGGGGGGATACAGTTTGATATTTGGAGACATAATGAGGCAAGAATAACGATAAAGGTGCAATGGTTGTCCATAACACAGCAACATATATACAAATCCATCTATATCAACATCTACATCAACCATCTCTTAAACCGTGTGCAGAAAGAACCACCAGAGAGCCATCGAGAGTCTCCAGTCCACGCTTGAGGTGGAGGCGAAGGGCCGCGCCGAGGCCGTCCGCGCCAAAAAGAAGATCGAGGCCGACCTGAACGAGGTCGAAGTTCAGCTGGACGCGGCCAACAAGGCGAACGCCGAGGCCAGGAAGCAGCTGGCAAAGTACCAGAACCAGGTAAGAATTTGGGAGAAAACTAGTGTAACGGAAAATACTATGCCCCTTTGTTAGTCACTACAAGTACAAGTAGGAAACATTCGTCGGCATTCGTGGGGCTTGCAACTATCAAAATTAGGTAATAAGGACTTTGGTGGAACCATATTTTACGAATAAGCATATATATCGAACCTACTTACTACTCACTACTAAATGAGAAATATTCCTCGACATACTGGAAACTGTACAGTGGGGGAACGAAAAGCTGAAAATAAAATTTAAAAAATACGTTTGAAACTGCACAAGTTAAGGCAAATGTCACACACACAAGGCAGGTTAACAACAGCAAATTGAGAGACATTCAATTCGTAGGACAGTCGTGAATGTGTCTGTCTTCAGGCAGAAATGGTTATCGTAGATCTCTCGACGATCGGTTCTGCAATAGCAAGGTTGAAAATTGCATATGAAAATGGTACGACGTACGTGACTGCGCATGCGGCTTCACGTGTTTCATTTTCTTCTTCTTGAAAGGTCCGGGAGATGCAGGTGACCATCGACGACGAGCAGCGCATGCGCGAGGAGATGCGGGAATCGCTGTCGTCACTGGAGCGGCGCTGCAACATGCTGACTCAGGAGCTGAACGAGACCCGGATGTCGCTGGAGCTGGCCGAGAGGAACAGGAAGGTATGCCGTTTCTGGGTCATATCTAGCTTTTACTATCTCTGCTTTGCATGTATTAGTGTAGACCGAGTGTAGATGCTGACCCAGGAGCTGAACGAAACCCGGATGTCGCTGGAGCTGGCCGAGAGGAACAGGAAGGTTTGTAGAGCGGTGTCTGTGCCATATCTAGATTAAAATGTGTCTGTTTTACGTTTATTGGTGTAGCCAAACTGTAGATAAAGTGTAGACCAAGTGTAGATGCTTCAATAGGAGCTGAACGAGGCCAGGATGTCGCAGGTCGAAAGGACCAGGAAGGGTTGTAGTGTGTGTCATATTATATAGCTTAAAATATGTCTGTTTTACGTTTATTGGTGTAGGCTAAGTGTAGATCAAATGTAGCCCTGGTGTAGATTAAGTGTAGATCGTGTAGATGCTTCAAAAGGAGATGAACGAGACTAGGATGTCGCTGGAGCTGGCCGAAAGGAACAGGAAGGTTTGTAGAGTGTTGTCTTGGTCATATCTAGGTTAAAACGTGTGTATTACATTTATTAGTGTAGACCAAGTGTAGACGCTGAAGCTGATGGACTTGAACGATGCCAGAATTTCACTGCAGCGGAAGAAACGTAACAAGAAGATTTGCCGTTTCTGTACCACCTGTAGGGCAAAACGTGTTTACCATCTAAGAGAAGAACAATTAGCAAACGAAGACGCTTCCCCAGAGCTGCATGTCTGTTATGTGATTACTTATTATACGTGACTGTAATCAGATACAGAAATTCAAATTTACCCGGCAACTTCCTAGTGTAACCATCCAGCATGGCGGACAATGCTTAAATCATAGTCACGTGAGTGCAAAGGCTTAACAGCGGGCCTTTTACCATGAGTTTGGCGGTAGTCATCTGATACCGGACCTTAGGTATCAACGCAGATCCAAAATGCCCGGTAACTTCTAGCAACCACCCAGCATGGCGGACAATGCAACGTCACATTCACGTGAGTGACAACGCGCTCCCCCGTTTTGTTCCAGATCGCTGAGGCTGACGCGCACGAGGCGATGGACCGTGTTGGGGAGCTGAGCACGCAGAACGCGGCGCTCGTCACGGCCAAGCGCAAGTCGGACAGCGAGATCCAGCAGCTACAGAACGAGCTGGAGGAGCTGGCCAGCCAGGCCAGGGACATGGAGGAGAAGGCCAAGAAGGCCATCTCAGAGGTGAGGTATCCAACATAAAAAAAATCCTTAAAATATTCTTAGTCAGGGGAAGGACATTGACTTTCCAAGATGTAATAATAAACTTCTATTTCGTCTTTGGTTATGGAAGCAGAGTAATTTATAAGATTACATACTTGTGCTACATATTAAAATGAGTAGAAACGAATGCTTTTCCCTCCATCATATCAAGGAAAAATGCATCCTTTTTTCATCGAAGTTTCAGAAAAAAAGTGAAAATGAAAGAGGTAGACGTCAATTCTTTCTTCTACCCGAGTATTGTCTGGGGCTTCTTTGAATGGGATGTTTCTGAGGGCGCTTACTGCCTGAATGGGGTGAAGTCTGCCATCCCTGATTGCCTTGTTGCTGTATCTGGAACAGGCCGCGCGCATGGCTGACGACCTCCGGCAGGAACAGGACAGGACAGCTCATCTTGAGAAGATCAAGAAGAATCTGGAGGAGAACCTTCGAGACTTCCAGCGTCGCCTGGACGAGGCGGAGACCATCGCACTGAAGGCCGGGAAACGCCACCTGCAGAAGCTGGAGACTAGGGTAAGTCGCACTGAAGGCCGGGAAATGTCACCTGCAGAAGCTGGAGACTAGGGTAAGTCGCGATGAAGGCCGGGAAATATCACTTGCAGAAGCTGGAGACTACGGTAAGTCTCGATGATCATGTCGTACTGATCGTGAAAACAAGGTAGACGACCTTGCTTATTAGTAAAGATTGGTACAAGAATTATATAGTCAGTTTTCGTAAGTAGCACGAGTGATGATGAATTGTTACATCTTACGACAATAACTTAGACCAGCCCCTAAGCAAAGTTATTTTGAAACCCAGGTGCGCGATCTTGAGGCAGAGCTAGATGCCGAGCAGAGGCGCCACCAGGAGACGCTGAAGAACCTGAGGAAGAACGAGCGCCGTCTTAAGGAGATGACCTTCCAGTCGGACGAGGACCGCAAGAACCAGGAGCGCCTCCAGGAGCTGGTGGAGAAACTGCAGCTCAAGATCAAGACGTACAAGAGGCAGTCTGAGGAATCGGTGAGTTCAGATATCACGCAAAACATGAACACCCTGTCTAGGAGATGATGGAAACGTTATCCCTGACGTCATAACCTGTTTAGGAGGAGATGGGAGATGGCTGGCGCATTTTCAGACGTCACTTCCCGTCTAGGAAACTAAGACTACCATTATATTCATTATACATGACGTCGTATCGTGTTTTGGAGGAGATGGCTAACGCTATGCCTGTCTGGGAGGTGGCTAAAGTTATCTCTCACGTCATGTCCTGTTTAGGAGGAGATGGCTAATGTTGTACCCGACGTCACATCCTTTCTAGGAAACAATGGCTAACATTTTACCTGACATCATATCCTATTTAGAAGATGACAGACGCTTTACCTAACGTCACATCCTGTCTAGGGAACATTTTTACTTGTCGTCATATCCTGTTTAGAAGGAGATCGCTAACGTTAAACATGGCGTCACTTCCTGTTTAGGAGAAGATGGCCGAAGTTGTAACTGACGTCACATACTGTCTAAGAAACCATAGCTAACGTTCTCTCTGACATCACGTCCTGTTTAGGAGGAGATGGCGAACGTGAACTTGGCGAAGTACCGGAAGACGGTGCACGAGCTGGAGGACGCCTCGGAGCGCGCCGAGATCTCCGAGTCCGCGCTGGCCAAGCTGCGCGCCAAGTTCCAGGCCGGACAGTCCGCACACACCAGCGGCACAAAGGTTCCTAAGGTACGGGATGTTACCGGACAGTCTGCTGGTAAAGCTGGTAGAAACATGCATACTACAAGCCAGTGGAACATACAGATGTAGTTAACGTGATAGCCTGCCCTTACAATCAATTGATTAACAGTACACCGCTTATCTGTAACTCATAAAGATAAAGCTGGTTAGTACTCATACATGCATACCAGCGGCACCAAAGTTTCCAAAGGCACATTTACAAAAGTCATTCAAGCAGATTGATAAGAAAACAAACAAACAAACAACAACAAACACCACTTTAACGTATCCAAACAAGCATACAAACAAAGCGTGATTGTCCAATAGTTTGAAACACCTGAGCTTTTGGCTGACATAAATTCAAAGTTTATAAAGCGACTATCAATTTGTCCATACTAATCACTAACCCCCTGCTTTTTTTGTTACCGACCATACTTTGCAGAAGCCATTCGAGGAGCCCTAGAGACTGGTCGAAACGCCTGACACATGCACGGAAACGGACCATGCAACGGAAAAGGCCATACCCACCGACCGACGAGCGCTTTCTGCATTTGGACACCAGTGCCTTTAAGCTGCTGAAGAATCCCGCTAGGGCCACCGATATGGCCACGTAGCATTCGTACCGAGAACGTCGCTAATATTTTCTGTTCTATCTTTGGTGCTTTGTGATTTCTTTGATTTGCCATTGATTTCAAGACTTTGTTATCGCTGCACTGATAGACATGAATAAATGCTTCCTATGAGTGAGCAACCAATTTGTGTTGTCTTGATATCGTGAATTCCTTGCCAATGGGTAAAGCAGAGAATAGGCACAGAAATATACACAGTAACACAGTTCTAATCCTCTTTCGTATCAATGAAAACCGTATTATTTTGAAATTACTACTATAATGCTAGAGCGGTATGACAACAGTCATGGGGACACATTTTAAGTAAATTGATCGTAAAAGAAAAGAATCGTTGTATATTGAATTACAGTGTAAGATGTCGTTGGACGTTGCAGGTACAGTTGTGGACAGATTGGAAGGAAAGTCTGAAACAGTCGAACACAGTATCACACACAAGGAAATTGCAACCCTTTTCTTATGTTATGGGAATATAGTTGTCTGGCTGTTATTCATATGTGGAAACATTAACAAGAGACTAGCCAAGAGATTACAAACGTTGGAAACACGTATCAAAATTATCATATACACATCCTTGTCCTTTCGTGAAGGGCCACGCGTCTGATAAAAAAGATATGAACAAATGAACGAAGGTTTGTCTGAAGTGACAACGACGAAGGTCATGTTAATTTTGTACCCGTGCTAAATAGAGAACGGTACCAGGCATAGAAAGGCTAAATGTAGGGTCGCCCCGGCCATGGGAAGCTGCCCGCCGCACGTATATGGAAGGTTCCGTATGGGGGAGGCCCGGGGGTGGCGTGATGTGCAAAAGGGCAGCCCAGCTGCCCAGGGCGTCACCAGTACATGACATGGTCAATGACCCTCTCCGTTACATGGGAAAATTGTGACCAAGCTTAATATTGCAATGCTTAGATAGGAGGGGGGGGGGGGGGATTTGGTTTCTCCAAACAGCTTTAACGTTCTTCGTTTCTTTTTACCTTCGCCAAGAAGGTTATGTTTTTAGTAGCGTTTGTCTGTTTGTCTGTTTGTCTGTCTGTCTGTCTGTTTGTGAACAGCATAACTCAAGAAGCTTAATATGTATTGTCATGAAACTTGGTAGGTGGGTAGGTCTTGATGAGACCTAGAAATGATTAGATTCTGGGCCCCCTGGCGGCTTTTGTTGGTACTGCAGCAGAACTTCCGGTTTTGATATCTCGCGATCTGGACATGCTAGGGTCACGAATTTTGGTTGGTAGATAGCTCTTGAGGTGGGGAAGAAGTGACATGAGTTTGGGCCCCCTAGCAGCTTGTTCTGGAACTGCAGGAGCGTTTCTTGAAAAATCTCCGAAGGTTGATAACTCAAGAACCGGTTGACGGATTGTCATGATTTTTGGTATGTAGGTAGCTGAAGTGATACTTGACATAATCAGATGACAATTATGCAAATCAGGAGCTAATTTGCATAATTAATGAGGACATTCTATAAATCTGCTTCGTTCGATTATAGGACTTTGAAACACTTGTGACATGTAATTGAGAACTAGAAAAACATCTGAGGATATAGATTATGTAAATGAAGACCTAATTTACATAATTAATGGAAAATTGTTATAATTTCATAGTTGTAATTGCTGGGAATTTCATACTTGCCGTATTTGGAAGTTAAGTGAAGGTGAACATCAATGAAGATAATTTATTCACATTATGAACTCATTTGCATAATTTATGAGGAAGTGCTAGAATAGCCTATTTTGTTAAGATAAGGCTGCCATTAGGTAGAGAATATGATCAACTGATGTAATCCATGCAAATGACGCTCTTATTTGCGAAATCAATTATTAAAATTGTATAATTCGTCAACCGCAAGGGTTAACATCATTTGGCGAAGGTATGAGATCGTGGAACTCTTGTTTTTTATTTTATTGAAACATATAATGACAAGACGCGGTGGCGACACAAGTTACACTTATATTCATGTCGCCACCAGACAATAATACATAATATACGACAAGCAATGCACAGATTAAAATATTGAAATTGAATACTCCTAGATCGTCAGTTTTCTCCTTCACTCACGAATGAAGCCGGGAGAGAGAAAACAGAAAGAAAGAAACAAATGAAAGAAAACTCATATATTCTTGAAAAATATCCCTATCATGTCCTGAACAAGAGGAAGGAGAACTGCTAGCTGCAGTACCATAAAAATCCACTAGGGCGGACATACTAGTAATCGAAGTGGTGCTTCGTTTTGTCGACACCTACGCAGATACCAAATATCGTGTCTCAACAAAATGTTACACAAAATTTCACAGCAACACAACTGTATACGTTAACAAGCAATCAGGAAATGGGTATTTCGACAAATTATTGATAAAACCCATAGAAGACATTGCCTACATATAGAAAACGATAGAAACTTGGCTGGACCTCCGAAAGCAATTTTTTCCAGGGGTATCGCGTTACTTACGGCTCACACCGCGGCGCGCTCGGGCTAATTTCTATTGTTAGCCGCCGATTCGAAGCTCCCTGTAAGTCGCGCGCCCTAATTCCACCCGCCTTTTGCGGACGGGAAAATGCAGGGAGAAAAAAGAATTTCAAAAAGTGGAAATTCACCACGTCCGCTAAACATGGCCCTCCCTACCATGAGAAGAAGAACGTGCATATATATTAGGAATCTTTGCTCTCATTTATGCTGGTATAAAAAGCGAGGGGTCCCGAAAATCTCCGTACAGCCTTGCAACCTTTAGGTAAGTCGGACCTATTCAATTTTAACCTGTTTTTTGTTGTTGTTAAAAACTACCATAAGCCCAATCTATGTTGTATAGTTATTTGTACATATATAAACTTTAGTAGTTCTAGCGCGTAAGATGATAAGCGTCGAAATTTCCGCTGACCTAAAGTAACATTCAGTAGATCGTAAATTAGGGTAACTGTCTGTGTATTTCCTGTGGCTGAATGATGTTCATCAATCTACTGTGTTAGCCACCAGCACAAATGGCAAATTTCAGCCCAACGTATGTTTTTGTGACTTCGCGATCGGGAAATGTTCATTGCACTGATTACGCTTGTGGTGATTCAAGTAATGTGTAACTACTTCTGAGTGCTACTTTTCATGATTTGCAGCTGTAAGAGTGTAACCCACTGGGTTTTGGGAACGCGTGGTGGGGAAGGGGGCGTGACGAAGGGAAGTCCGTTAGGGGGGAACTGCGCTTAAAGAAACATTTGAGTCCTCAACTTTGGTGGATGGAGCGCACTATTCTAACCAGCTTCAGTATAAGCCGCAGGAGTTAAGAATTGTGACCGTGTAACTTCGCATTTACCGACTTACCATGAATAGGTTACCAGCCTTTCAAAAGTATGTAATACACGGTGTTATGTGTTTGAGTTAAAATTTTAGATATCCAACACAAAATGTTCTCTCACGGTGTTATGATTTCGTTTGCTTGACAATCAGTGTATACCGGGATTCGAACCAATTACATCGACCCCAGATCACTTTAAAAAAATGTTCAATTCAAAAACTTTTTGACTTAGAAGCAAATTCTCCATCGGTCCACTTTAATCCGTAATCCCGACTTATCTCTCCTTGTCGATGTATATTTGGCGCCGCAACGCCGTTGTCCCTGTTTAGGCAAATTCTTCTCCTGCATTGGCAAAGAAGAGCTTAAAGAAATGGAGCCATAAATTTGCCATCGACGTAGGCACGCCCCCGTGACGTCATGGACTTCCATATGATGTCCCGGATATGACGTACCCTTCCATATGGTGTACCGGAAGTAGCGCGCCGGCCGGTGGAATGCTTAGGGCGGTCACAGCAAGGGTAACGTGGACATGGGTCTCTCGCGACCAGCTCTCAGGAATCACACCAGAAAAGACATCACAGTTCGCTTGAGCGTGACTTTCAGGACGATTAAAGAATGATGTGGCGAGGGAATAGCTTTATTGCAGATCGTGGCATGGTGGGCATACACGTAGTATGTATGGTAGGTCTCGCAGATTTGATAGTGCAAGTATCGTAGATAGTGTAAAGTTTTTACTCCATTCGCATAATTTGCCGTAGCTACTGTAAGAGAACAGCCCCTATATTTTGTCCTCTTTACATTAATTAACGGTACTAATATCAAGGGGCAACGCTGTTGTTTGACCAAAGATGTAGTATCCATAGATCGCGGAGCTCTATCATAATTTGTTGTTGTTTTCCGGGAATTTGCGCGGGAAATCAAGGAATGCGCGGGAACGGGTCGTGTCTGTTACAGTGTATGAGGTTGTGAATGGGGGTGATCATGATGATGTTTTTTTTCCTGGGGATTGAAAGGGCCTAATATGGTGGGCTTGGGCATCCGAGAGCATTTTGTATGCAGCAAACAATGAGTTTGGTCGTATTCCCAATCAATTGTAAAAGTATTGAAAAGGTGAACTGCGGTGTGTCGAACAACGCATTACTCTTGAAACCTCTTTGGTAACCTTCTGGCCTGACTCCGGCTGTGGACACTGTAGGGGAGGGGGGCATAATTTGTGGTAGCCAAGTTTTCTCAGAGCCTAGGGCCATGTCACGGCACAACAGATAGTCGTGGGGAAACACAGGGTTATTCTGACTTACCTACACTCTGTGGACACTGTCGGTGTGGCTGTATTATGTGTGAAGATGACGGTCTGTCTCAGAGACACACTCATCGGCGGCGAGGCCTCCGGTGGCATGCCCGATGAGTGAGTGTAGTACATGAAGATTACGCACGGTGGCGTGCTTGAACAGGCACAGTCTTTGCGAGTACTGCGATGAATGGTAAAAATACTTAACTAAAATCAATGGTCTCCCTGTGGGATTGGATTAGAATCCAGAGTTTGAGAATTGTTTCCCTTATCCACTTAAATATTGTTCGCTATAGACAAGTATAAGTGATAGACACCTGTCAGAATAAGTTTTGTTCATTTCTATTCTATTCTATTCTATTCTATTCTATTCTATTCTATTCTATTCTATTCTATTCTATTCTATTCTATTCCATTCTAATAATTCTATTGACTACTGGGCAAAGCCCCATGTGAGGCATCCCACCCAGGAGGTTGACAGTTGCAGTCACTGTGGTGGGGTGCTCCGTGGTGATGAAAAATAAATAAATAAATAAAAGAAAAAAAAATGGTGTATGTGGTTTCCTTTTTCTCATAACAGAATTGTTTCAAACCCCTCTCTGTGCAGGTCCAAAGCTGTGCAGCGTACCTTTCCAGGAATCTATTCCTTGTGTCTCTGGGAATTTGCTTCCTAAGTCGCCCGCCTTGACCAGGAACTGCCAGCAGCCCTCCTGCAATCATGGCCAACCTTACAGCTGATCCGTCCTACATCTACCTCTGGGGAGATGAGCAGAAGATGCTCAAGGTAAAAACTTTCATTTAGGGCTGTACTTTAAGTTTTTAAGATTCAATGTAATTCAATTATAGTCCTTCCTACACTTTTCAAAGTATAGGGCAGTGCACATCTTTGTTTCTATAGCCCTTGGGCCACATACATGTAGGTGTACAAAAAATAAACTGAAATAGAAACTGAAACAACAGTGGGCTAGTTCATTGAAACCAGTGCCTGCTCAGCTACTATACTCTACTTTTAACCTCTAAGTCGACGAGTGGTGAAAAGTGCTTGCGTTATTCTTAAAGCATCCTCGTCCATTGGAAAGTATGGTGCTCAATCTTTTCTGTGTTTGGGACTGCAGTGCAATGGGACACAATTCAACACATTGTTGTCATACTGCAATGTTTAATGTTATTCCAACACAAAGAGTACAAAGGAATGAGATTTTCTACGGACACTGTCTCATCCATCACCAATTACTGTAATTACTACCAACACAGATGATCCTCCATGCCAACACATTGTGTTTTTATCATGAACGTTAATCTGTGTTGGTAGTTACATGTTTATAGTTAAAACTTTAGATCCAACACAAAAAGTTCTCTCACCTAGAGCTTTCGCTCAGCCTACTGAGGAAGACCAGAGTGACGGTTTTAACTCTAAACACATTGTTTTTTCTAACCTCCAGATCCGGAACGAGCCGTTTGACCCTAAGAAGGCGTGCTTTGTGCCGGACCCGGAGGAGGTGTTTGTTCGGGCGGAGATCCAGTCCATCAAGGACGACATGGTCACTGTCAAGACAGCCAACGGCAAGGTCAGGGCCTGTTTTTATCCTGGATACTTTCAGTCAGGAGCTACATCAAACTGTTGTACCCACAGAGTAAAATTACTTAGTCTATCACCGTTGAAAGACAGAGACATCTTCTCTCGAATCTCTGTACCTGCTACCGATGTAGTGATAGACATTCAAACAACGCTTAATTGAAAAAAAATCCAGTTTACAGTGTGAGAGAACCGTGATATTTCCTCAACATTAATTTTCTTTTTTTAAGATTGGATTATCAAAGACATTAAAGGCTTTCTTGTGTGCTTGTGTGATAAACCCCATTAGTGATTACGTTGCAGACCACAATAAACTACTTTCGACTGAATCACTCAGTCTTCCTAACCTATCTGACCCAAATGCTGTGGACACGTGATTTTTCCCACAAAATTTCTGGTGAGTCAAATTTTGAGTTGGAGAACAGTTTAAGTTTTTCATAATGTAATTTACCAACTCAGATGAACTTTCATGCTGACACAATAAACTACGAATGGCAGGTGCCTGTTACTGATAACGTACATCCTATGTGTACCCACGCAGACGAGCAGACCCAGCAGATGAACCTGCCCAATCTACAGGAACACTACAGTAACACCTCAGTGGTACTACAGTAGATCTGATATTGTATGGCTTTTGTGTACCCACCCAGACCCTGACGGTGAAAAATGAGCAGACCCAGCAGATGAACCCGCCGAAGTTCAACCTGATGGAAGACATGGCCAACATGACGTACCTGAACGAGTCGTCTGTGCTCAACAACCTGCGCGAGCGCTACTACAACACCATGATCTACGTACGGGCATTAATTTTTTTATTTGAGATATATGAGTGAGAGAATGAGAGAATGTGTGAGTGAATGAGTGAGTGAATGAGAGTAAGTGAGTGAGTGAGTGAGAGTGAATGAGTGAGAGTGAATGAGTGAGTGAGAGTGAGGGAATAAGTGAGAGTGAGTGAATGAGACAGTGAATGAGAGAATGAGTGAGGGCGAGTGAGTGAGTGAGTGAGTGAATGAGTGAGTGAGTGAATGTGAGAGGGAAACAAAACTGTTGATTGCCACCTTAAAAAATATTAAGCAGATGGCCATTCCAGACCTACTCTGGTCTATCCTGTGCTGTACCAGTGGCTGCTGATCTACAGTATAACTGATAAAAAAGGAACTCTACATGTAAAGTAACACCATAGTAGCACAACAGTAACACTACAGTAATACTACAGTAACACTACAGTAACACTACAGTAAGGCTACAGTAGCACTACAGTAGAACTGATACTGTATCATTCCCATATCCAGACATACTCTCGTCTGTTCTGTGTGGTGATCAACCCATACCAGCGGCTACAGCATCACTAAAGTTAGCACCAAAATAGCACAACAGTAACACTACAGTAGCACTACAGTAGCACTACAGTAACACTTCAGTAACACTACAGTAGAACTGATACTGTATCATTCCCATCTCCAGACGTACTCTCGTCTGTTCTGTGTGGTGATCAACCCATACCAGCGGCTACAGCATCACTAAAGTAGCACCAAACTAGCACAACAGTAACACTGCTGTAGTAACAGTAGCACTACAGTAACAGTACAGTAGAACTGAAACTACTGTGTGGTTATCAACACTTACCAGTGGCTACAGCATCACTAAAATATCATTACAGTACCACTACAGTAGATCTACAGTGTAGTGTTTCCACAGTAACACTAGATGCATATTTTGTCCACCGCTACAGACGTACTCTGGTCTGTTCTGCGTGGTGATCAACCCATACCAGCGGCTGCCGATCTACACGGACTGGGTGGTGAGCCAGTACAAGGGCAAGAGGAAGACTGAGATGCCCCCTCATCTGTTCGCCGTGGCAGACTCTGCCTACACCAACATGCTGCAAGGTACATGTAATCTATGAATACTAAAATATGGATACTCTGTTTATTCACATTGATTTGCAGCGAAGTTGGCTGAATTACACAAAGTGTTACAGATTAAAAAACTTGAAAGAAATACACATTAAAAAGAACGTCATCAACACATCTTTTATTTTATTACAGAGCACGAGAACCAGTCCATGTTGATCACGTAAGAAAGTTTCCTCTTTCATTTGTCTGATTCCTTCAATTAACCAAAACTTGAAGATACCATCTATGTAAGTTACCTAGTATAATTTATTGTAAGTTGCAGGATAGTTTTCGTCTTTACATTGAATAACTTGCTCTCTTTATGTGGTTTCAATCGTCTCCTCATATTATGCCTAAAGTAAAAAAAATGTATCTTAAAATCTAAATTGTTTAGGATATTCACGGTCTTTATATACTTCACAGTGGTGAGTCTGGTGCCGGTAAGACTGAGAACACCAAGAAGGTTATCTCCTACTTCGCCCTGGTTGCTGCTCTGGGTGGCACCAAGCAAGTTGAGGAAGGAGGAAAGAAGAAGGTAAAACACTCTGCTGCCTATGTAAGGATGTTTAAAACGCCAACGGATTTTGTGATTCTGTTCAATGATTGAACCGGCTTATAAAAAAGTTATATGGTGGCTGTAACATACAATATGTTTATGTTCGTTTCATCCAGGCTACTCTGGAGGACCAGGTCGTGCAGACCAACCCTGTCCTCGAGGCCTTCGGTAACGCCAAGACCACCAGGAACAACAACTCCTCCCGTTTCGTAAATAAACTCACTGCTTTTTACAGACATTTCCACATTTTACATTATACATTGCATGTTTCCATAGCAAACAGTTTTGTGTGTTGCATGAGAACTGATGAAATGCCTAGTTATGTTTACTGAAGAAAAACATTGTTTTTGCTCAGTTTCCTCTTCTTCTTCTTCTCCTAACACTAACCTCTGACCTGGCCAGTGACCTGATTTGTTGACGTCTGTCACCATGGTAACTGGTGTTGGGTTACATCATGTTGCAATCTTATAGTAGGAGGGATTTATATTCCTGTCTAACCA
The DNA here is from genome assembly GCF_001625305.1 of Branchiostoma belcheri. Classification (NCBI taxonomy): domain Eukaryota; kingdom Metazoa; phylum Chordata; class Leptocardii; order Amphioxiformes; family Branchiostomatidae; genus Branchiostoma; species Branchiostoma belcheri. The sequence continues at coordinate 45,369 of NW_017803603.1, read as the reverse complement.
TACAATGTATATACGTATGTATGTATGTACATATGTATGAATGGATTTGAGTAAGAATTAACAGAGCAGACCATATGCGAAGGTAAACGTTATGCATTTGCTTTGCGAATGCTACCTTTCTAGTTTTGGATCACGTATCTGATGACTGTGTTTTGTTCTGCAGGGTAAATTCATCCGTATTCACTTTGGGTCCAACGGAAAGCTGGCCGGTGCCGACATTGAGGGCTGTGAGTAACATCATTGTTACATGTGTAAATCATCAACATTGTTTATTGTGCTTGTTTGCATCTGCCTTTTGTTAAAGGGGGCCGAAACTACATTTGTAGTTTTTTAAAGCCCATTGCAGTATAATAAGTATACCGCAAGGTACGATTCTTACTTGTTTTAAATTAGTCCAGTACAGATATGCATTGTTACACCATTTGAAACTCACGCCGTGGTGAGGTTTAATTCGATGAAATCTTGTGACCGTTGACCCTTGTGACGTAGGGTGTGTCTCCACCACTCAGTCCAGCTACAGCATACCCGGTAGTACAATGTATCATGGACATTTTACCGATGTATTCCAAGGAATTGGAGGGAGTCAGCTAGTTTGAAGGCTTTGAGGTTAACGGTTATGATTTATACTTGATGATTGATATGTATTTGAAATTTGCCAGATCTGCTGGAGAAGTCTCGTGTGATCTCCCAGCTTCCTGCAGAGCGTGGGTACCACATCTTCTACCAGCTGCTGTCCCAGGCCTTCCCACAAAACCTGGGTGAGTGCGTCTGGTTATTAGCAACTCAATCACTCAAAGACATACCTTGCACAGTTGTCTGCCAGTTTGCTCTGTCCTGAACACTGCCAGGCTGTGGTGGAGTACAGAAATGGAAGCCACACGCATAAACTTACCTGTCATCCAGTAGAAATGACAAGGAAAATTTGAAGAGGATAACACGTCACCATCCAATTCTTTTAATCAGAATCAATGCAATCAACAGTTTTCTTGCTAACTTTCCACTTTAAATCTTTGACAAGCAAGCAAATGATTCAGTGTGGCTGAATATAGACTAGCTCATGATGTATGTTGTTCACTTCCATGCTAATAGAACAATGCAATTTGATTTCAAATGTTTCAATCTTGATTTGATTTTCAGAGCAACTGCTTATTGCCGGTCATGGAGCTAAGGAGTTCAAGTTCCTGTCTATCGTAAGTTAATTTTTTTTATCTTTTACAACTTGTGTTTATTTTCTGTACAAGCAAACAAACTATAGACATGGTGGTCAACTCTTTGATACAACACAGAGACTATCCAGAACTGTGCCTGCATGAGCATGGTCTTGGATGAAGGAAGTTCTGGATACAATACAGAGACTACAATGTCATGTATCCAGAACTGGGTCTGCGCATGGTTATGGATGAATCACGGTTCTGGATATAACAGGGAAAATATTCAAAACAGTGCCCACACACATTTCTGGATGAAGCGTGGTTCTGGATACAACAGGCCCAAATTATATCTACTTATTTACATGTACTTTGGCCGAGCTCCCGCTCTTACCAAACTTGAAAGCATGCACCATCCCTCTCTGTCCTCCATTATTATTGTGAGATGACCATCCCACCATGGATGACATGGAGGTTATGCAGAACTGTACCTGAGCATGATTCTGAATGAATATCTTTCATGCACCTGTTCCAATCCCCAGGGTGAAACGACGATCCCGACCATGGATGACATGGAGGAGATGAAGCTCACAGATGAGGCGTTTGATGTGCTTGGCTTCACGCAGGACGAGAAGTTCGGCGTCTACCGTCTCACCGCCGGCATCATGCACTTCGGCAACATGAAGTTCAAACAGAGGCCGCGCGAGGAGCAGGCAGAGTGCGACGGCACAGAGGGTAGGTTCTCTGATTCGCGCTGTGATTATACCTCTAGCTATTACCAAGCCAAGCTACAGGTATCAGTGCACTGGAGTATACATGTACTCTATAGGCTAATCACTAATCAGAAGAATCTTATATACTATATATTCCTCCTTTTACCTTCCTAACATGTTTTTATTGCAATATGTCATGACAAATTGTAGAGATGCCACATTGACACATCTGCCCTTAGCTTCTGTTTGTGCCGTCTTGCCATGATCGAGAAACATATCAAGCAGTAAAACGAAATTTTATAAACATGTAGGTGGAACGTAGCCTGTTATAGCTGCAGAGTCCTACATCCCCTCCGTTTGGTAACCAGGCTACGTGAAACGTTCCAGTTTGGCCCATCAACCTAGATGCACGCTCTATTGAGAATGCACCTGGCGTATTTGGTGACCCTTTTCACTTCTTTGAAACAGCGTCAGAGAAGACGGCCCATCTTTTCGGCATACCGAGCTCCGAGCTGCAGAAGGGTCTGCTGAAGCCTCGAGTGAAGGTCGGTAACGAGTATGTCACCAAGGGACAGAACTCGGACCAGTGCACCTACGCAGTGGGCGCCCTGGCCAAGGCCATCTACAACAGGTATGCACATTGATGTGGATTGATTGGTGAACAGTTAGTAGTTTTCCATTAATTAATCAGTGACTGTTTTGAAAGGCAACAAACACGTATGTCCAAATTTTCGACATCCACTGTACATGTATGTCTTGATCATGGAGTGACCTAGTCAAGACGTACAGTGGACCTCGAAAATTTGGAGGTACGTATTTGCTGCCTTTCACAACAGTCACTGCTTGATGAATGTTCTACTAACTGTTAAGCAGTACGAGACTTATGAACCTCTTCAATGATTTGATTTAATGCTTGAAAACCTATCAATTTCACAATATGTTTATCCACATAATCTGCAATTCATTTATCCATCCATCCATTTGCTTACACATGCACACTAGTACTACATCGCTTTGATTGTTGGTTTATATTTGCACCTGAATATTCCACCAATACCCCAATCTATATGACTTGTCCATTGCAATCCTTGATTCCTCTGCTATAGGATCTGTACACTCATCTATACACATCTATACTCTTCTAGGTATCACTTAAACATGGCAAAGAGCAAAATTAATGCTGACATTGATTCTGACTTGTTTTGTATAGGCTGTTCTTCTGGCAGATCAAGCGTCTGAACAAGACACTGCTGTCACCTATGCAGAGGTCCTACTTCATTGGTGTGCTGGACATCGCTGGCTTCGAGATCTTTGATGTGCGTATATGCAACAGCCACAGCATTCAAACTTTATTCTTATACTGAAAAATATAATAGTAGCCAAACAAATTTTCAACAAAGGTAGAGTGGAGGTGAAATAAATAGGAGGGGAACTTGTATCTATTTACACTCCATGAAACTGTTTGGGACAGTCCAGCAGTCCAGTATGGGCAGGAAGCATGAAAGATGACAGACACTGCACTCAGTAAAACGCGTAGAAGAACAGAAAACCAACAAGGGTGGAGAAAACTGTCAAAAAATTAAGGCTAAAGGATAGATGACAGGAAAGAATCTGTTGGAAGCAAAATAAAAACTCTCCCCTCAAATTCAAAGAAACCAAAAAATAAAACAGTTTGGCCTCATGGTAAATTAATGGATGTTTCTTCCAAATCATACTTACCCTTCATATTCCCTCTACCCAGTTCAACACCTTCGAGCAGCTGTGCATCAACTTCACCAACGAGAAGCTGCAGCAGTTCTTCAACCACCACATGTTCGTGCTGGAACAGGAGGAGTACAAGAAGGAAGGCATTGAATGGGAGTTCATCGATTTCGGTATGGACTTGGAGGCCTGTATCGCTCTCATTGAGAAGGTAAGAAAGTCTGAAAGTAATCTCTTTTTAGAAATAGAATCTTTTCAGCAACATTTGTGTCAGGTGAGCGACACAGCCTGAGATTCAAACTCAAGACTTCTTAGTCCAGAGGGAGGGTCACTGGCCAATGGACTAAATTTTCTTCTGAACATAGATTTTCCGGCGAGTCAATTTTCTTGTGGTGGAGAACAGTTTAACTCTCATTATTTTGTGAATCCTACTGAAAGTACAGTAAATCCAGTACACGGAGAATATGTTTCATGGTCATGTAATGTGATGCAATAATGTACATTTTGTACTTTTGACTGTACCAATAGAATGTTGTTAATTGGCAGAATTGGTTTTAATTGACAAAATGTTAACACAATTCAGTCGAGTTCATGACTGCCAAGTTGATTGAATAAAGTTTGATTTGATTTGGTCTGTGATAAACGGTATTCCCACCTACACACAGCCTCTCGGCATCCTGTCCATCCTGGAGGAGGAGTGCATGTTCCCCAAGGCCACGGACAAGTCCTTCATGTCCAAGCTGTACGACAACCACCTGGGAAAGTCACCCAACTTCCAGAAGCCCAAGCCGTCCAAGTCCAAGTACGAGGCTCACTTCGCCCTGGCTCACTACGCTGGAACGGTACGTCATTCATTTATTCATTCATTCATTATACTGCTTGTATTTACCTCTAGTGTGTAAACTTGTAAACATGTTTGTAGGTATGCCTCTATTGACTGTTTTAACAGTGGTCCTATAACATAATTCAATGCTGTTGAGTTTTTTTTTCAAGTCTATTATACAGAAAATACATAAAATTCCATATATAAATTAAAACATTATTTGATTCACAAAGAATATAGATAAAACTTAATGTATGGGTAGCATATTGCAACATGAGTGATACAGGTACATGCAACATGGGAAGTCGTAACTATAAAATCAGAATCTAAGATGATAAAGACAAAATGTGTGAGAGGTCCTAAATGGATGGTGTTTTTTCCTGGCAGGTGCCATATAACGTGGACCACTGGCTGGAGAAGAACAAGGATCCCATCAACGAGACGGTGGTGCAGTGCTTCCAGAAGTCAAACATGGGCCTCATGGTCATGCTGTTTGAGGACTTTGTCACTGCTGAGTCAGCGGGTGAGTCAGGAGATTCCAACACAGCTCTCAACTGATTTGGTCTCCTTCCTGAGAGCTTGTATGTTTTATGTGTTTTTACTATTTAGTAAACTGCAAGCAACAATACACAAAGTAACAAAACAGAATCCTTTGCTAGCTTCCCCTACGATCTAGTGGATGACACGTTCAGCACCAAGGACAGAGATCTTGGTTTTGAAATACTCAGTACATCTCTCACTGTCAGAGGCTTAGTGCAAGTGCACAGCCGTCCACTAATTTGATCAATAATAACAAATCTAATATAAAAAAGTGCCTAACTCTTGCTTCTGACTCAAGAAGATAATATATGGTTCCAAACTGTTTGACTATTCTAAGCCTTCCAACTAAGAAAATTTTGATGGTATTGAGTTTTTTTCTGTAAGAATAAAGTGTCAATAGATGCATGGTTGGGATGGTTTTGCCAACAAGAAAAGAAAAGGAACTTCTTATCAGCCTGCATGAAACATGTATCATCATTATTATCATAAATTTGCATACAGGCAAGGGTGGTGGTGGCAAGAAGGGCAAGAAGAGTGCTGCCTTCCAGACTGTGTCCTCTGTGCACAGGGTAGGTGTGGGCAGTGGCAATAATGTACTAAGTGTATATATTTCATGTCTTTATGAATAACTCATGTTTATGATTGTAAGCATGTGACCTGAGCTTTGCCCTGTGTACAGTACATTTGTAAGTGCCTTCATTCAGTCAATGTCTTAGATACGTAAGAGGGCATACATGCACTAAACTACAGTTTTCATCAGGTTTGAATTACTAGTCATCACTTCAGTCACCTGACCTCAGAGACATATTTTATCAGCAATTGGTAAAAAGTGCTCACTGACGATTACCCTGATTCATTACCTGGTAAGGCATTAGTTTATGTATGAGGCCTTCAATGTACATGTATGTCAATGTACAATGTATGTTTGGTATATTTTCTCGTGTGTCTTGTTGTGTGTTAGAATGGACCACAGGATGAATAGCTACTGTCTTTTACATGTATGCTTAATGTGGATCCCAATAAACTCAACTCAACCTTCCTTCCTACACCCAGGAATCACTGAACAAGCTGATGACCACCCTGAGGAACACCTTCCCTCACTTCGTGCGCTGCATCATCCCCAACGAGAAGAAGGCAGCGGGAGTGATTGACTCTGTGTTGGTGATGCACCAGCTGACCTGTAACGGTGTACTTGAGGGCATCCGTATCTGTAGGAAGGGCTTCCCCAACAGGACTCCGTATGCTGAGTTCAAGCAACGGTAAGTTACCAGAAGTTGTGCTACTAATAGTAAACTTCTGTTTTGTTTTAAAGTCAGGTAAATGGGTGCTGCCATGTTGGTTGGTGACCCCATGGGTTGACCATATATACATGTATCTTGATCTGTAGGAAGTAGGAAGTATGTACTAGGAAGTAGTAGGAATTACATGTGTGTAGAAAGTATGATGCATGTAGGAAGTATATGTTCAATGTAGGAAGTATGTAGGAGTTCAAGTAACCTTATGTCTAGCTTGTTGGTTTGAATGCACTAAGCTTGCTACCAGGACTGTGAAAGTTCCCTTCAAATTACTTCCAAGTTTCTTCCAAGTTTCGTCTTTCAAGTTTAGCCAACCAACCAACAAGCTAGCCAGCCAGCCAGCCAGCTAGCCAGCCAGTGAGCCAAACAAAACAAACAAACAAAGAAACAAACAAACAAACAA
>NW_017803603.1:16309-38477 GCF_001625305.1 Branchiostoma belcheri | reverse complement strand
TAACCGTACATTTAGTTATGAATGGTAAATGGGTAAAAAAGTACATGTTGTAATTATGACTTCTCCATGTTGTCCCTAACTCTGCAGATGTTCGAGATGACCGTTTGGGCCAGATCATCAAGAACATCCAGGCGCGCGCTCGGGGCAGGCACATGCGGGCCAAGTTTGTCGTCATGGTGGAACAGAGGTACGCTGAGATGTTGTTTTTTTTTTAAATTCGGAAAAATACTAATGAATACAAATGAAAGGACACAAAGTGACTAGGTTCTCTGCCAAGCCTAACTAAGGGTTCATGGTAGCAGAATTCAGCAGAAATAGGGCCAGTAACAATCATTTTACATGAAAGATGGCATAACCCCTAACTGTGCAAAACATTAAACATGTAACTATGATTATCCTACTATTCCTAGTTAACATTCCCAGGATGAGTTGGTAAAGCAATGCTTTGATGATTTTTGACTTTATGCAGATTACCCCATGTGTAGCATGTGTTTACTAGTTTCTTAGTTTGTAAGATTTAGACTCGACAAAAAAAATTAAATAAGATTTACACTCGACAGAGAAAACTGATGTCTCTCATTCTAGAATGGTATAACCCAGTGGCATTTCATAATATCAGTATGAAACATAGATATGTTCTAATTAACTGGATGAGTTGATAAAGCTGCCTTTGTTGTTGTGTTCAGGGAGGCCATGCTTTGCCTGCAGCGTAACATTCGCAAGTGGCTCGGTCTGCGCAACTGGATGTGGTGGAAGCTGTACACTAAGGTAAGTGTGAATGCGCCTGTGTACACAAAGGTACATGTACGTCTGCAAATGTGAATACACCTTAACATAATTCTGGTGCACTTGTATTTACCAACAGGTAGATGAACATCTGCAGGTGTTTCACTGAGTCTGAACCCATATTTACCTTGGAGACATAGTCATTGTGGAATCAAATAAAACTCAGCTCTATCTATTAATTACCTCTTCAACTTGACAATTAAGTACAATCATGGTGATGCATTAGGATGCCCATATTTACGTAAAAAATCATGAAACTCATTTTATCTATTATTATCTTTTATCATTTTTGTTTTCTTTAGCCAGGGTAGCCCACTCATTAATTAAACACTGCTTTAATTGCAGTGGGGCCCTGGACACAGAACACATTGAAAACATACAAATAATACAAGTAAAAAGTCAAATATATTACTACTTTCTGCATGGCAAAATATGCAGAAAGTAGTTATAAGACAAAAGAAACATATATGAATCTACAAACTCATTTTATTTCTTCGTCGCAGGTCAAGCCCCTGCTGCAGGGTGCCCGTGCCGAGGAGGAGATGAAGAAGAAGCTGGAGGAGCTCGAGCTGATCGTGGAGAAGGCTGAGAAGGAGGAGAAGCTGCGGAAGGAGCTGGAGCAGAAGCTCAACTCCCTCACCAACGAGAAGAACGACCTCGTCATCCAGCTTCAAGCCGTGAGTTCACACCATTTAGATTTACACTATCACGAAAATACAGCTGTGTTGGTAGTTACATGCTTCAAGTTAGAACTTTTGCATGATTCTCATCTAGAGCTTTTGACCAGTCACTCTGGTCTTCTTAAAAAGATTGACCCATGCGGGCTGACATCGTTTACCAGATACCTTTGACCCAGTGTTGACATGACAAGTCTCATTGAGTCAGTCTACTGAGGAAGACCAGAGTGACTGGACGAAAGATCTACATGTACAGAGATAACCGCTTTTTGCAATAGCTAAAATAACCCGAATTAAGAACTTCCATTTTGCACTATGTTTTTGTAATGGTAATGTCCCACATCACAAAAAAAAATTGGTTTAATGTCCCACATCTCGGAGGATACGTTGTTATGAAAAGATGTTTCGTTATGTTAAATTTGACAATAAGAAGACAAAAACCTGCATCTTCAGGAGCAAGACGTTGTTGCTGACTCTGAGGAGAGGAACGCCATGCTGATCAAGAGCAAGGCTGACCTGGACGCGCAGCTGGAGGAGGTCAAGGAGAACCTGGAGGAGGCAGAAGAGAACAACCAGCAGCTCAACCACACCCGCCGCAAGCTGGAGAACGAGGTAGGCAGACTATTCAGTTATTTGTTTTTTATTCAGTCTAGTATTTTGTCAATGTTAGAGATCTAGAAAGACACTGGCCTTGCAGGGACTGCTGTAGTGTCTGCCATAAGGGACAGGGTGTATTGGGGAAACTTTATCAAGTGTGATTCATCGGATAATTAATCCGGAGGCATAAAGATGATGATATTTTTATTCAGTTTCAGTTTATTGAACAAAGAAGTATATTGCAGCCAGATGGCTGAATTGTGCGCTTGTGTACATACTTTGTTGTATTTAGATTTACGGTTTTTGAATAACTGCTTTCTCTGCTTAGCACTCAGCATTTAAATAGTATGGGTCCCAGAGTTGGACACACAACACTACAATGTAGTGATTGCACTGATGTGTGTAGCCCAGGGCAATTGACACGCAGGAACTTTTAACTTTAACTTCGAATTACTGGAATGTTTACTTCCCAGGTGAGTGAGCTGAAGAAGGATGTTGAGGATCTGGAGAGGAACCTCGCCCGGTCGGAGAAGGACAAGCGAGCGGTGGAGGACAAGGTAAATCTGGAAATGAGCTTTCTTGGGTTCAAATGGACATTTTCAGAAAAATCCATATTTTTGTACTGTTTAATTACAATCCTATATTTACTTTAACTACAGTGCCTTTCTGAAATTAATTGAATATGAGCAAACAGGCTTTCTTGGCTTCAAATGGATGTCTTCAGAACGATCCACATTTTTTCTAATTTTTACTGATTCTACAGTACATTAACTACATATACAATTCCTTCCTAAATTTAATTGCAAAGTAGAACTTAAACGACATTTGATTAATCGACATCTACTGATGTACAGGTTCGAGTGATGGGAGAAGAGATCGCCGACATGGACAACACCATCAAACGCCTCACCCGCGAGAAGAAGAAACTCGAGGAAATCCAAGCTGTGAGTACACAGTTACTGTAATAATTTATATAGTTGTTATATTTAAGTACATGTAATTGTAACATAAGTTCAGATGGTTTATAGATCAGCATAGCTGTTCGTTTCTTACTTAGATTTCCATTTCTTTTAGAATCACTGGTCAGAATTGGTATACATATTGTACAGTTTCTTAACTAATGCACACAGTATCATGAAGTTAAATCTGTTGGATGAATGTTAACGTATCCACTATGTGCAAATTTTGAAACTGACTTCTTACTTCCCTTTTATAGCAAACTCTGGATGACCTTCAGTCGGAGGAAGACAAGACGAACCACCTGAACAAGCTCAAGGTCAAGCTGGAGCAGCAGATAGAAGAGGCAAGTCTCGGGAAATCTTAGAGGTCAAATGAAGATTATTATAATCATATCTTGTCAACAAAGATGATATATTGGAAAGAAATATACAAACTTAGCATTTTTATTTTGTACAGAACTTAAAATAAACAAAACTATTGGGTCAGTTAGTCCGCACACTCAGTGAGTTGAGCTCGTCTTGAGCAAAGAAATCATTTCTTTTTAAGTTCTGATAAAGAAGAGAATCTGATGCTGTTCCAGTATACATGTATAGTTCAGTGCCTAGCAGTGTTCTTTTGGTCTTACGCTAAGCAAATTCCTTTAAACAAATCAGACAGAACCTACCCTCTAGCAGTGTTCTTTTGGCCTTGCACTGAGCATACTCATTAAAAACGCCCTAAACAAACGCTGGTTCCTCCGCAGCTCCAAGACATGCTGGACGCGGAGAAGAAGGTCCGCTCGGATGCTGAGAGGGCGAAGAAGAAGCTGGAGGCTGACCTGAAGCAGAGTCTGGACAGCTTAGGGGAGCTCGAGAGGCTCAAGGTGGAGCATGAAGAGAAGCTCAAGAAGTAAGTTCTTCTTCTTCTTGATCTTGATTTGGTACTAAGCAACCCCCCTTAGTTGGAGTAATACGCTCAGTGTGTGCGCGTGTGTGTGCGCGTGTGTGTGTGTGTGTGTGTGTGTGTGTGTGTGTGTGTGTGTGTGTATGATGCATCATTTCTGTTTCCGCAAGTGCTGGATTACTGCTTTTCCTTAAACTTGGCAGGTTCAGTAATTTCTGTAATGTCTTCTGGAAGTGAGTTTCATCGATATCACACCACTAGGTTCTGATCTAGCTCACACCATTACACTGTATAAATCTCATCTATTTCTGAGTATCCAGTTGTCTCCAGCATTCTTGGTTTTCTTCTTACGTTTGCCATGCGGGTCAATTCTCTGAAATTATCCTCCCTTCTTTTCTAGATCTATTGGTTCTTTCTTCCCCCTTGACTGTTTCTTGTACGCTGGTTCTGGATAGTCCCGATGACGGTAACACATGGCCATATCTTTATTGTATCTAGAATGTATTGAATGCTGTGCATTGATGTTTCTGACAGGCGCGACTTCGAGCTGAGTGCCGTGCAGAACAGGCTGGAGGATGAGCTGAGCATGGTCGCACAGCTGCAGAAGAAGATCAAGGAGCTCACGGTACGGTGGTATCTCTGAAAGGTTAAAGCATGAAACACTTTTGACATACATGTAAGTACAGTTACTGTAGCACCTTCTTTTGTTGGCTTATTTTCTCTATTTGTAGTCAGTTTTCTTGATAATACAAGACCAGAAAATCAACAAATTAATGATGAGGGTTGAAGCTTAAGGGTAAAACCAAGTAACAAAGATTTGACTTACGCTACGTGAATAAGACCAAGACAATTTATGCAGCTAGTGATTCTTGTGATTGTTCTTTCAGGGTCGCACAGAAGAGCTGGAAGAGGAACTTGAAAACGAGAGGAATGCCAGGGCCAAGGTACACTTTCGGTCATAGTCCATTTTTGTCTTTTATTTTAACTGTTGAAAATGTTGGAGCTTGTTTCCACTTTTAATGCAAGTCACTATATTTGACGTATGGTCAGAAAAGCAGTACACTTTGAAATTTGCATCTGACTTAAAGTAATTTTACTCGTTCTTCTGCTGTCAGGTGGAGAAGTCTCGCAACGACATCTCGCGAGAGCTGGATGACCTGGGTGACCGTCTGGAGGAGAGTACCGGACAGACTGTGGCACAGGTGAGGCCATGTACTACACTCTTGGTCTGGCACAAAGTGCATAACAATTCTGTACTACTAGATGTACATGTATTACCAATGTCATTAAATCATCAGATGTTATTAATAATAATTTGTTTAAAAGATGTTAAAGATTTTAACAATGGTATAGGTCAGGACCGAAACATCTGGTGTACTTGCACCTGAAAAAAAAATTTACAGCAGAAATACATGATTGTGTACATAAATTGTATCTCAAAGATGACAAGTTCAAGACCTCAGCACTTGGAATAGGAAAAAAAAACTGTATAATAGATTAAGATAAAGTAAACCCTTATACAAAGACAACACTTTACCACTAGAAAGACAGTTGTCTACATGATTGAATGTATAACTTAATATAACTCACAGACAATTGGCCAAACTTGTTTAGGTACATGTGCATGTCTGGACCATTAGCTTAACCTGTACGTGTACCTAAAAGTCTCTGGACTGCTTGCCCTCCAGGTTGAGCTGAACAAGAAGCGCGAGGCCGAGCTGGTGAAGATCCGGCAGGACTTCGAGGAGATGAAGATCGCTAACGAGGCCCAGCTGGCAGCCATGCGGAAGAAAACCGCAGACAGCTTCACGGAGATGAGCCAGCAGATCGAGAACCTTCAGCGCGCCAAGGCCAAACTCGAGAAGGACAAGAACACCCTGCGCCTGGAGGTCGACGACCTGTCAGGCAACCTGGAACAACTCACCAAGCAGAAGGTGAGTGATTTTTTTTACTTCTGTACGTGTGTATCTCTGAGGATTCGTTTGTAGGAAAATGCATAGACAGAGAATTTTCAATTATAACGAATAAAGCATGAACGAATTTGTTAGGCTTTCTTGGTGTTGGTATTATAGTTATTGATAATGACCAAACAAAATTTTGAAAGTTACTCTTCCTATCGCAATGTTGTTACATGTATATGTCCAAGTTGTATGTTTATATGTGTAGAGCCTATGATATTGGCATTTGGTTTGTGTCCAAATCTCTCTGAACCTGTACAATCAATAGTCAGATTAGTTACTGCAACTGGATCAAACTTGACACATTCGAAAAATAGATGCATTTCAATCAATGACCATGTAAGATTATAACGTCCTAATCCAACTGTACTGTAGTTACTAATTAGACAGTGAATATCTATATCTTTTGCCAGAATTTTTCCCTTCATCGAGCTAATATTCAAACTGTATTATCTAAAGGTGAACTTCGAGAAGCTGAACCGTAACCTGGAAGAAAACCTGAACGAGGCAAACATCAAGGTGGACGAACAGAACCGCCAACTGCAGGAGTTCTCTGCCATGAAGAGCCGCATGCTGGCCGAGCACAATGACGTTGTGAGAAACCTGGAGGAGGCTGAGAGCCAGAATAACCAGCTTAGCAGGTTTGTTTGTTTGTGTGTTTGTTTGAGCCAGAACACCTAGATTGGTAGGTCTGTTTGTTTGTTTGTGTGTTTTTTGAGGCATGTTCTCTGAAATGAAGAGCCGCATGCTGGCAGAACACAACGATGTTGTGAGAAATCTTGAGGAGGCCGAGAGCCAGAACAACCAGCTTAGCAGGTTTGTTTGTTTGTGTGTTTGTTTGAGCCAGAACACCTAGATTGGTAGGTCTGTTTGTTTGTTTGTGTGTTTTTTGAGGCATGTTCTCTGCCATGAAGAGCCGTATGCTGGCAGAACACAACGACGTCTTGAGAAACCTGGAGGAGGCCGAGAGCCAGAACAACCAGCTCAGCAGGTTTGTTTGTTTGTCTGTTTTTTTTTCAACCTTTATTTAACCTTGAAATGTACAGTACATGTGTGTATCAGTACAACTCTTCGGCCTAAGCCGTTTTTCAAGAGGTCAAGGGGAGGTAGGTCAGGGGTCTTTGCAAATTCTTCGGTTCAGTTACAATCAATAGAATCAATAGAATCAATTACAATATAAATATATACAAAGTGTACAAAATTCAAACACTCTCTCGGTATCTCAGTATCAAACATCCAAGTCCACATATTTAGTCGTTCTAAGTTGCTTGACGCAGCCGGTTTTTAAAAGCTGCAACTGACGTAGCCGTTCTTAGCTCAGTTGATAAGTTATTCCACAGTACTGATCCTGAGTAGGAAATCGATCTTCTGTATACTTCCCGACGAACCCTTGGCACATACAAAAGGTCAGATTTTGATACCTTTTGAACATCTGTATCTGTATCTGTATCAGTATAGCCATGCAGTACGCAATATAACCGCCCTTTGGCGTAACACACCAGCTTCAGCATAAAACACCAGTAACACATTACAACATATTGAGTGAACAGCACCACTAACCTTGTGTGTTCCCCACAGGACCAAGAGCATGCTGATGCAGCAAATTGAAGAGCTGAAGCGCCAGCTCGAGGAGGAGACCAAGGCCAAGAACCACCTGTCCCACCAGGTACACAAACTGTCTCAATGAAGGATAGAATAATGAAATTAAATTGCCTTTGTCTATTTGATGCCATTAGCCTGTGTAATACAATCTGTCGCTCTCGGGGCTAATTTGTCCACTCTTCTAGTGGATCGGTGAGTGGGGCAGCGCTGGGAGCGCGACTTAGTGAGGCTAGCAATGTCATGACATATCGGGCTTTCACTTGTACCTCAGTGAGGTGACACCAATTTGGACAATCGAGCATGTCAGAACGAATCCCACTATCCTGAATCCCCACGTCCTCATCGACTACCTTCTTAAGTATCAAAGAACCGCAATCATGTCCTGGAAGCTGATTCCGGCCTTGGTGCCTCCCTCTGTAGCTGCGTGCCTCCCAGCACGACTGCGACACCTACCGCGAACAGCTGGAGGAGGAGCAGGAGGCCAAGTCCGAGATGCAGCGCGCCCTCTCCAAAGCGCACACCGAAGTCGCGGCCTGGAGGACCAAGTACGAGACGGATGCCATCCAGAGGACGGAGGAGCTGGAGGAGGCTAAGAAGAAGCTGGCACAGCGTCTTCAGGAGGCCGAGGAGAAGGTGGAGATCTCCAACTCCAGGTGCAGCAGCTTGGAGAAGACCAAGAACAGGTACAAAATGCGTGGTCATGAATTCTTCTTGATGATTATTCATGATGACTTGCGATGATGGCAGACTTGGATCTAGCTGCCTGAAGGACTTCGTGCACTGATCAAAAGGTTCTTGCTATACATGTACATGTAAATGATGACAACACCTGATGACTAATCGAAAGACATGAGCATGGTATACTTCAAATGTAGTAAGAGGAATATCTTATACATGTACTATGTTTTATGATTCTCTTTTCTCTCTCCTTGGAATGACTAGCTAGTAAAGGTGCTACAAATATGTAACACATCTTTTATACCACATCAAAGTTAAAGCTTTTGATCCAACGCAAGAAGTTCTCTCACCGTGAGTAGTCTTCCTCAGTAGACTGACCCAGTCAGGCAAGTGTGACATCAACACTGGGTCAAAGGTATCTGGTAGACGATGTCGGCCTCCGTCGCTGTTAGGTGAAGGGTGGTGGGCCCTAATGTAAATAGCTTCCTTCACCCCTCACATTTCACAATTCTCTTTCCCTCTGGAAAGACTGGCAGCTGAGAACGAGGACCTGATGATTGACGTGGAGAAGGCGAACAGCATCGCGGCGCAGCTGGAGAAGAAGCAGCGCATGTTCGACAAGATCGTGTCGGACTGGAGGGTCAAGTGCGAGGAGATGGGCGTGGAGATGGAGGAGCTCACCAAGGAGAACAGGACCCTCAACAACGAGCTCATGAAGCTCAAGACGGCCTACGAGGAGTCCTTCGGCGCTCTAGAGGAGCTGAAGAAGGAGAACAAGACCCTTAATGGTTCTTATTTCATTTTTCTTTAGACTACATGTACCTCGCCACTGATTGAAGCATATTTATGTACTAGCATGCCCTACCTAAAATATAGCATGATAAACAATTATTGCAAAGGTGCAATAACGGTGAAAGTTCATAATGGAAATCAAGAATCTATAGGATACATACTTGAAACAATAAAATCTAGTATAACAAATTATTAAAGTATAGTCTTCTTATGTTGAGGGATTTATGATGTTTTCAGTACACCAAGAGCAAGCCAGCTTGCATCTACCACATTAGATGGCAATTTGCTACAGACTATGCTGTTTCTGTTGCATTATAATTCCATCATTGTATGGCAGTCGATGCATGATTTGTTTTGAGTAGGAAACAATGGCAAGAGCTCAGAGTTTAACTGATTGTTACATGTAGGTGCTGAAGAAAGATGGTAAATGCCGTCTGAAAGCTTCTATATGCTTGACAGAACTTAAGTCTAATGCAAATCAATGTAAATCCTTCCTTTTACTAACCGATTGTTGTGTTTTTTTGTTCAGACGAAGTCCACGAGATCAGCGACCACCTGGCAGAGTCGGCCAAGCACCTTCACGAGATGGAGAAGACGAAGAAGCGTCTGGAGGTGGAGAAGGAGGAGATGCACACGGCTCTGGAGGAGGCTGAGGGTGCCCTGGAGGTGGAGGAGGGCAAGGTTGGTTTGATTTGATTTATTGAAATTGCAATAGTGCAATACACAGGGAACAGAGGCAGCTGTTGCTGGTGTTGTGTCCCGCACATACAATGTAGAAACGAATAATGGACAGACAGTACTCATTTTCACTTGAGTCTAGTGGGGAAAGTTGTGTAAAGTGCCTTTGCCTTTCCCAAGGGTGCAAGACCACTGGCATGTCAGGACTCGAACCCAGGACCTCTTGATTCTGAGTAACGCACTCTGCTGTTGCACCACATGTAAAGTAGAAATAACAAGTTGAACATAATAACTGATTATTTATAACTGAAAGAAGAATGTTCTTGTCTTGTTCTTTGTTATACAACAAAATTAAAATGACTATCTACCTACCACCAAGGTCCTGCGGCTGAACCTGGAGCTGAGCCAGGTGAAGTCTGACATCGACAGGAGGCTGGCCGAGAAGGAGGAGGAGTTTGAAACAACACGGTAGGCTGGGCTCTCTTTGCTGTTATAATATCCTTGCACATCTGTTTGTAATTTCAGTCATCACATGATTACATCTTATTGGTACTGTCAGTTTGTAGTTACTGTAGTAGCGTTGTAGTAGTAGCGTTAATATGAGTTACATTGTACATACATGTAACACATGTGCATTACCGTATTGTTCTTCATCACTTCTACGCTTAAAAATCAAGCTAACGTCTGTATATGTTTCATGGTACGGGTCTTTGCTCGAGAAAAATATGATCTTGAGATTCCCCACTTTTGTGGAAAGATTATGATCATATTTTCAAGATGTCAATTGAGAGACCAGACTGTAAGCTTACGTTTCATTGAGCCTAGGCCACTCTACTGTGACCTGCAATGGATTCGAATCCAGGACCTTCAGATTATATGAATGAATGAATGAATGAATGAATGAATGAATGAATGAATGAATGAATGAATGAATGAATGAATGAATGAATGAATGAATGACTGTTTATTTTCGTGCCATTGCGATCAATATGCCGCCCAGCCCATATGGGCTTATAAGGCACCGACAAAATACAAAATCAAAACAAATCAAAAGGTACAGAGAATCAGATGTCAACAAGTCAACAAACCTTAACCACAATACCACCTTGACACCTGAATATTAACATCTTTGTTCCCTCCCCGAACAGCAAGAACCATGCGAGATCCATCGAGAGCCTGACGACGTCCCTGGAGGTGGAGAGCAAGGGTCGCGCCGAGGCCATCCGGCAGAAGAAGAAGATCGAGGCCGACCTGAATGAGGTCGAAGTTCAGCTGGACACAGCGAACAAGGCCAACTCCGAGGCCAGGAAGCTGCTGGCCAAGTACACCAACCAGCTGCAGGAGATGCAGGTACAGTACGCTATGCTATTGATACTGTTAGCCAGTAATCCTTGTATGCAGCAAGGGGGCATCTGTAGTGCCATTCATACTGTTAGCCAGTAATCCTTGTAGCCAGGAGGAATTTTAGTGCCATTGATACTGTTACAGGGTTTGCTGTGGGGTTGAATTTGACCTGACAGTCTGGATGGATTTGCATTGAAAATGATGCCTGTTTGCCACTGCAAGTTAACTCTCCTCTTGACAGGGCTGGTCGTTGGGGCACCATTCCCAATACTTCCCTAATATCTATTGACGAGATCTTTTAAGAAACTAAAATTTTTAAACACTGTGTTGAAGTCTGGCTTTAATTTTTTCATGTTTAGTTCAACATACTCTATTAAGCCCTTCTATCTGGTCATGAACATAAAAAAAGGATCGCTTTTATTTTTTAAGCATACAGATTCCAAGCTAGCTTGACACAGTGAGTGTGTGAGCTTGAATTAGTATTAATTAGAATTCTGACTGCTGCTCCCCAGGTCCAGCTTGATGACCAGCAGTTGCATTTCCTTCTCTCTTATTTATGAAGCATCCTGATTTTATCCCTTCTGTCACTGCTGTTCTCCAAGGTCCAGCTTGCTTTTCTTTCTTTTTGAAGCATACAGCATTTAGTACTTCTGCACTTGAATATGCAGCAACATACTACTTAGTAATAAGAATTCTGCTTGCTGTTCCCCAGGTCGCTCTAGACGATGAGCAGCGTGCTAAGGAGGAGCTTCGCGAGCGCTGCAGCACGGCCGAGCGCCGCGTGAACATGTACACCTCCGAGCTGAATGAGCTTCGCGCACAGATGGAGATCGCCGAGAGGAACCGCAAGATCTGCGAGGCTGAAGTCATGGAGGCCACCGAGAGGTGATAAGCAAAACCTGTTTGAAATACATTTTTATGAACTTGGTCCATTCAGTGTTTTGGCGATGTACAGTAGCCTGGTGTCCAAACCTATATTAGCTGCCCAGACTTTTTGTCCTCTCACTTTCAGACTAAGGCTGTGGTCTTATTAGTCACAACCTGTTTATTGTGACCACTCAATGAATTTGACACAAAACAGGTGGCCACTATAGATACACAGAATACACAATATAGATGTCGATATTGTGATAAAGGATATTCCACTGGATGGGGACCATTGAGCAACATAATTGAATTTGTTTGACTTCATCAATCAATTGATGACTTTGAATCATCATGTGAAATGAACAACTATTAAAAACTACAAACAAGAGTCTGGCAGAACCTTACATGTTATAGAAAGTAGATTTATATGTATACGATCTTGTTATACAAAGCACCTAAGCCTTAAGTATGAAAGGGTTCAAAGAGTTGATAACTAAAGTGTATTGCTAATAATGCCTGCCCAGGCTGAATGAGCTGAGTACCCAGAACGCGGCTCTGTCGGCCCACAAGCGGAAGCTGGAGGGAGAGCTGCAGCAGATGGGCAACGAGCTGGAGGAGACACAGAACGATGCCAGGCAGACAGAGGAGAAGGCCAAGAAGGCCATGGCAGATGTAAGTACATGTATAAGTAATAACTCAAACACACAAAAAACAAACAAAAGCTGGTATATACAATCATCAGTTCTTACCAGCTGCACACATTATTGCTTACCTCTGAAATATACATGACGTCAGGCAGACCAAGGACAAGGCCAAGAAAGCCATGGCAGACGTGAGTCAAACTCACACGCACATGCACGTACACACGTATGCACACACACACATACACACACAAACACGATGCCAGGCAGACCGAGGAGAGGGCCAAGAAGGCCATGGCAGATGTAAGTAACACGTGCACACAGACACGTACGCGCCACACACAGCACACACACACACAAACACAAACACATGATGCTAGGCAGACAGAGGAGAACACACACACACTTCGCACATACACACACAGGTGCGCACATTAACACAGGACCTGAGGTTGTTTGCAGCAACTTTGCTTCTATTCTTTTGCAATAGGATCAGCCATTTGAAGGCGCTGGCCTTGGGCAGCTTTTATATGGACCAGCTGTAACTCAAACTGCGTGGGAAATGAAACTGCCAGTTGCCTCCTGCATGCTTGGGGTGTAGAAAACCATTAGGGGGTCGACATGGGGCTTATAAATCTCCATCTCTTATGGCAGCTGACAACTTGAAAATTCAGCAGACCTTCTTTTGGCAAATCTATAACAGGAGTTCATGTCATGTACATATAGTGTGACCCTGATGTTAGAAAATGCCACCATATTACACAAATTGAAATGTTTGTATGAAATGTTGCTTAGGTATAATTATAATTTGACCACATGTAGATCTAGGTTTCATGGTTAAGGTTTTGTGAGCAACGAAATGCACCACAGTTTACCTGGTGTGTGGGGTCTGTGATCGTAAGAGTATGTTTGAAAATGTAGACGATTTTAGGTATACTTTATAATAATATATGGTAAAAGTTGGAACCGAGCATCCATAGCCTTTTGAGACTGGCTGACATTAGTAACACGGAGGCTAACTGTCCCCTGCTGTTCACAGGCCAGCCGCATGGCGGACGAGCTGAGGCAGGAGTCGGACAAGGTCACCCACCTGGAGAAGGTCAAGAAGAACCTGGAGGAGAACATCCGAGACTTCCAGCGCCGCCTGGACGAGGCCGAGACCATCGCACTGAAGGGCGGGAAACGTCACCTGCAGAAGCTCGAGACTAGGGTAAGTGATTTATTTTTTATTTATTCACATATTCAATGAGTATCAGGCAACAAGCACCAATGCGTAATATATAAAGCCTTCTACTCGATAACATAAATATGAAGCAAGAGTAACATCACATACATACATGGTTACAAAATGTATAAAAGAAAGATGAGTGTAAACAAGATATTAGTAAGTTGGTGATCTATCAATTACTGTCATTGAGATGCTGTACCTCTACTAATTTGGAAAGAGGTTTAATGATGACGGAACCGTCTTCACACACAGTATGGCCCTCTTTTTTAGATACTTGGAAATTGTTAGAAGGGTTCTAACTGCTAGACCCTCAGGGCTTAGGTGTAACAGGCCATTTTATAAGATACAAGCTTCCACACATTCCTGTGTTTATGACTGCAAAGCTGTTGTGTTCTGCAAGGTAGCGCTTATAATGGGTTGAGCAATGCATGTCTCTGATCATATGTCGTCAGCCTATGTAACCCGGAAGTGACCTACTCTATTACTCTGGGTCATCAGCATCATAAAACGATACGCAGTTACTACTGTAACAGCAGCTTTCATGACAAACAAGATATTGATATCTAAGAAAGACAGGACACGATGAGCTTTGGGTCTCAGCTTAGAAATAGAGCAGCAATGGTGGGGTAACCAAACATATCTTTGATATGTTTGGTTACCCCATATGAAACTTACTGATATGAAACTTACCTCACTTAACCTCTGACGCACACATACCGCCATGGTGCCGGTTGGTATTCCAAGCATTTAGCCACTAGTTGGTGTTGCAAGGGAAATATGCTGGTTGCAGTACCTGATTAAACTGCTAGAGGGCGATTCTAAACTGTGTTGTTCTTTAATAGCATCCAATGCGATTTCAGAGCAGCAAAACTAGAAATATTCTTTATGAGGCAATCTTTATGATATTGGCACATACTGCTTCACATTAGCACATTTCAATCAGTATTTCATACTTTGGGCATTAAAAAGTTGCAAAAACAAGCCCCAAGATGAGTCCTTTATTTTATGGGTGGTACACAATGTACCCTAAAAATCGGCCCAGGGCCCTTCTAGTAACCATTTGTCACCAGAATTTTGGAGATTTTTGCTCCATGAGGGTCAATATACTAGTACATTGGGATTAAGTGGTTTCAACTCAGTATATAGATAAGTGACTAGAATATTGACTTTGAAGGATTGAGTTTCCAAGCCCTCAAAACTGTACTGGTTGCCCACAGCTCCACGACCTTCAGGCAGTCCAAGGAATCAGTGAGTTCAGATATCATGCAAAACAAACATTTACCCACTATTTGGTGTTGCACTGGAAATATGCTGGTTGTAGTACCTGATTGAACTGCTAGAGGGCGACTCTAAACTGTGCTGTTCCGTAACACAGCTCCACGACCTGGAGGCAGAGCTGGACGCTGAGCAGAGGCGCCACCAGGACACCTTAAAGAACCTGCGTAAGAACGAGCGCCGTCTCAAGGAGATGACCTTCCAGTCGGACGAGGACCGCAAGAACCAGGAGCGCCTCCAGGAGCTGGTGGAGAAACTGCAGCTCAAGATCAAGACCTACAAGAGGCAGTCCGAGGAATCGGTAAGACAATGTTCTGACCCTTAGAAAGCCTCCAGGAATTTCTGTTTGGTTCTTGACGCATATGAGATTCATCATCGAATGAAAGCTCATCTGTGTTGGTAGAACTTATAGAGTTTGAAGTTGTTCCAACACAAGAAAGAAATGCACCATAAATTTTCGTTTCTTCCTTGTGTTGGAACAAGTTTGAACTCTATAACTAGAGATTCATGATCAATTGATCTACATGGGTCTTGCTTAAGCTTGTTCTGGATGCTAGACTGTTCATTACACAGGATTGTTAACCCTTGCTCATGATTGATTGACTTGCTACAGTCGTATACCTTACTTTGTACTGATATTCATGATGAGATGACTTTTACCATCACTTAGTGATTTGCTTGCTCTTTACTCTGCACCATTCATTATAACCATGATTTGCTTCGGTGTTGCAACTCATGAGCAACTTATTCACTTAGTTCTTTACTACTTTGTATGAAGTGATTTGTTTTGATCTTGTGGCATCTAGCCCATTCTTTACTTTGTGCAGTTGCTAACAACAGGTATTTCCTTTGGACTTGCCTGTTCTTTACCCTGTATGATTGCTCAACGCCATGATATATACTTCCAACCCTCAGGAGGAGAACGCGAATGTGAACCTGGCGAAGTTCCGTAAGGTTCAGCACCAGCTGGAGGATGCCGAGGAGCGCGCCGACATCGCTGAGAGCGCCCTGGCCAAGCTGCGCGCCAAGTACCACAGCGGCAACCCCACCGCAGGGACCAAGAAGGTAAGAAGAACAGTTTTTAGTTAAGCTAGGGGTTCTCAGAAATTTTTTAGGGGAGAAGTGCTCCCAAAGTTGATGAAATATCATTGAATTTTCAAGAAAATACTACAGGAAAACTCTCAATTTGAATATTTTGAGAGAAGTGCCTGGATTTTGGGGGAGAGGGGCCCGGGAGTACGTACCCTTGCTTTATTGCTTGGGGAAAGCCCTGTTCATTTGTTACATCTTATTTCATTTATTTCGAAACCTTTTAGCCCCGAAGGGCTAATCTTCCAAGGCTCAAACAATTAAAATGACATAATTACAACATAGTAGAAACATTTAAAAATTTTATTGGCTCTGTACTTACAATTAGGCAAACAGCTAGTGCTACTTACCTACATCATGTACATGTACCTGACCAGTGGATATTTCAAAGGGCTAGTTCTGAAGATAAACTCAGCAAGCTGCCAATTCAGAAGAAAATGATCAAGACAGTTCTTTTTGCTCAATTTCATTTCACTTTCCTTCTTTCTTCTCTCTGTCTTTCTTTCACTGTGTCTCTACTTGCTCTCACTATTTCTTCTGTTCTTTCTTCTGTCTTGTGTATTTTAACAGTCCAAGCAGGAGGACTAGAGAACATGATGTCATCTTTCTTCACAATCGACGGTATAAGGACACAGAATCGACGAATGTGAACAAAAATATCCGAAAAACATGGAAAAATATCGGCAATCGAAGATAACATTGGCTGAAAGGACAAATAAATCTTTATTGAGATAATTGTGAGTGTTGTTCTTTCGCAATTGTGATCGAAAAGAAGTGCGTGGTCAAACGTGTTGCCGTATCATATTATTTCTAGCGTTACTTTAATAGAAAACAGTGTTAAATATGTAATTAATAACTGATTTATTTGATTCATTTTGCTTTATATTTCTGTTGATGTCAGATAACATACCCATAAATAAATACAGAGGTTTACAGTATGGCTGAGCTTTTCTTCTGCCCTAAGTTTTGTTTTGCCCTTTATGTCT
Source organism: Branchiostoma belcheri (assembly GCF_001625305.1). NCBI lineage: Eukaryota > Metazoa > Chordata > Leptocardii > Amphioxiformes > Branchiostomatidae > Branchiostoma > Branchiostoma belcheri. The sequence continues at coordinate 21,437 of NW_017803603.1, read as the reverse complement.
ACTTTTACGTTTTTAAAACTTGAAAATTGAAATTCCGGCAATGCATAATACAATGGATGGCTCTATGCTAGTTTACATAACATATAAATATACGAAAACCCTATCGTTTTTAGCAAACTTTCGTGTAGTATGATCAGATCCAGGCAGAGAAAGTGTCAGAACTATACTTCACATCATATATCCTCATCCACAATTATAAACCTTAGAAGTAAGACTAGGAAATGAGTCAAAATCAAAGAGATTTGTTCAAAGAAGTTTAATCAGTATCAAGTGCAACGAAGCAACCATACACGTCACAAACCATACATTTACCAAACGCATCTCTAAGACTACTTAGTGGTCCCGGAAGAGATACACATACAATTATATACTCATTTTCCCCTCAGCGTTAAAGCTAGGGACACTTCGGTACCGTATTTCGCCGTTCCCAGTCCCAAAGTTCTCTCAACTGAATTACTTCCGACAGCTTTGTTTCTTTTTACACATTTCGGGACATTCACGTGGTTTAGGTTTGGATTCCTACTTAACATGTATAACAAAGACAGACAAAGACAGTCATGTTACGATCGTGCAAGGTTTGTGTTCATAATTTGTACGCTAACGACTTAGTACATCGTAGTTGTGTTTTCTTCAGAATTGTTGACGGTAATTTTACTATTGTCTACTGTCGCTCTCCATGTTTTTCCTTGAAAACCTCAGTAAGCGTCGTTCCCACCTAGTTGCTGTGTCATTAGACGTGTACGTGCGTTGGGGCCCCTAAGTAGGAAGTATCGCTCAAGAGAAAGACAGAGAATTACATGGAGGCATACTGGGTTTCTGAAGTCGATTTCAATATATTTGTTCTATACACTGTAGTTGAAGATATCCGTCAGCAGTTTACTGCTTCCCTCCCTGCAAAAAGAAAGAAAGAAAACTTGTTAGACAGTTTTCCGACCATAAGTCAGTCTTTAGGATTAGCACTCCTGTTTGTGATGACTGTATAAGACGGTGATTTTAGAACGACAGATGATTGACTTGTTAACAGTAAAAAAAAGCAACATATTTTAACGTAGATGTGTATTACGATAATGTTGACTTGCATGTACTATACTATATGGACTCACTGTCAAAGCCTTTTTGACAGCAAAAAATGAAATAATATGTAGTCAAATAGGTTTTGTATCCGTGAATAATATCATCAGGATGGTAAATGATTGAATATGAATGTTCTTTATTCACAATCACTTGTTTAACAAGACCCTTGTTAAACAAGTGGCTGTGAGTAAAAGAATCTTTGCTATTTAATTTTTACTATATCTTCAACAAGATATGCTCTTGTATCTACCATTAGTTATACACATGTATGTACATGTTTGATCATTGTGAGGTTATGAACGATTATTAATATCGCGCGACTTGTATGCAAGTATGTGATATGCAAGTTGCCTAGTTACGTGGGTCTGAAAATAGAAAAAAAACGCGGATTACAAATGCACATTGCTACTTCACTGCTATCTACAGCTATCCACGGACATAGTGGATGCGTAACGGCAACTTACTCTGTGCAACCCGCATGGCGCGTCGCGTAGAAAGGGGTTTTAGTTCTGCAATAGAAGTAACAAACAGAACATCAGCGACCATGGGGAGGGTTGTCTGATGTTAACACGTGTGCATGGGCACGTGGAGCAAGGGTACACGTAGTATGTAGAGAGCGGGTATATATAAAGATGCTCCTTGACAAACCGTAAGAAGGAGAAGAGTATTTGGGGGTTGGAGAAGGGGAGGGGACAGAACTGCCATAGCGTTCGTTACATGTAGAGGGAAGTTGTACATAGACATGCCTTTTTTTTAAACCGTAAGAAGAACAAGAAGAGTATAACGAAGAGGGTGGGGTTGGAGAAAGGGATGGGACAAAAGTATCAGAGCGCTGATAGTGTGCTTTTTCTAAAGCTAAAGCAAAGAGATTGGAGCAGGACAGACGCGGTGAGATGCTAATAGTGTAAGAGCGAAGGGATGATGGGTGAGACTTATGGGTTGTTAGTGTTGGTGAGGTAATATCTTACTGCAACAGATAGATAGTCAATGTTAGACATAGGTAGCGTGTATAAACACTTTGCTAAATGTTCGAACTAAAAAGATCTTACAAAAAACAGACCAAAGTGACATAACTGAATACATAAACAACCAGACCATTTAATATGTGCGATCATAATCATCAAAACATAATGTCGACGAACTATTGACCATGAGACATGTCCAACAGGAAACTCTGACTTGCTTACCTAGTGAAGCCTATTGTAATGTTCCATTAGTTCCTTATGAATGCCAAATAATATACTGAGGACAACGGAAGACTATAAACTCACCTTGGATGGAGCAGAGCGGTGCTGGGCGCGCATCTTGCCCAGAGCGGACTCGGCCATCTCGGCCCTCTCCTGGGCATCCTCCAGATCGTGCTGGGTCTTGCGCCACTTGGCCAGGTTAACGTTGGCCTGCTCCTCCTGTGTTATGTGCCAAATCGGAAACAGTTAATACATAATCTTTACGTCGATTATCACCTCCAAAGGTGGCATGAAGTGAACATGGAACAGTTAAGATTCATACATACACAATTGCATTATTTGTGAAATTGCATCTGGCCACAAACAGGATCTAAAAGTGCACATTAGACTACGTACGGCCTCCTCCACTTGTCTCTTGTAAGACTTGATCTTCAGTTGCAGCTTCTCGACCATCTCCTGCATGCGCTCCTCCTTCTTGCGGTCCTCGTCGGCCTGGAAGCTCAGCTCCTTGAGACGGCGCTCGTTCTTCCTCAGGTTCTTCAGTGTGTCCTGGTGGCGCCTCTGCTCGGTGTCGAGTTCGGACTCCAAGTCACGCACCTATGATACGGAAAAGAAAACTCAATGAAAACATACGCAATTCAAAATCCAAACAAGATGCAATATCAAACATGAAATGGATTGATTCCACGTGAGAAAGAAAGATCCGTACCCTAGCCTCCAGCTTCTGCAGCTGGCGCTTGCCACCCTTCATGGCGACGGCCTCGGCCTCGTCCAGTCTCCTCTGCAGGTCCTTGATGGAGGCTTCCAGGTTCTTCTTGGTCTTCTCGATGTGAGCGGTGTGTTCCTGTTCCTGGCGCAGGTCCTCGGCAATGCGGGCGGCCTAAAGGAAAAAAAATGACATCATCTATATCCGTGTACGTCAACAGAAAAACGAAGAACAAAAATAACTTATTTCTGACAAGGTAGTGTGTGGACAAGGTCAATACTTACATCGCCAATAGCCTTCTTTGCCTTCTCCTCGGTCTGCCTGTGCTCAGCCATAACCTCGTCCAGCTCAGCCTGCAGGGTTCCGATCTCGCCCTCCAGCTTCCTCTTGTGGCCAGCCAGAGATGCGTTCTGTGCAGACAGCTCTCCGACGCGGTCAGAAGACTCCACAAGCTCGGCCTCGGTCATCTTGCGTGCCCTCTCGGCCTGGTCCAAGCCATTGCGGAGCTCTTCGAGCTCAGCCGTCAACATGTTGGAGCGGCGCTCGGACATGGCGAGATGCTCGCGAGCCTCCTCACGTGCCCTCTGTTCGTCGTCGATTGTGGCCTGGACTTCCTGAATCTGGTTCTGGAGCTTGTTGATGGTCTTCCTGGCCTCGTTGTTGGCCTTGGTGGCGTTCTCCAGGGCAGCCTCGACCTCATTGACATCAGCCTCCAGCTTCTTCTTGGCCCTGACAGCCTCGTTCCTGCCCTTGGCCTCAACGTCCAGGGTGGTCTGCAGGGCATCCAACGCCCTCTGGTGGTTCTTGCTGTAACATCAAGGATAACGATATAATATCAGCTCCCTTTCTAAGTTTAACCGGCAATTCGAAATTATCAATTGATGATAGTGTCAGGGAAGACTCTTTGCTTCTGAAATTTCGAAGCAAATCTTGTAAAAAAGAACGGTAGAATTCTTACCGTGTGTTCTCGAACTCCTCGTCCTTCTCGGCCAGTCTGCGGTCGATGTCAGCCTTGAGCTGAGACAACTCGAGCTGGACACGCAGGACCTTGCCCTCCTCAACTTCCAGTGCACCCTCTGCCTCCTCGAGAGCGGTCTGCAGTTCCTCCTTCTCTACCTCCAGGCGCTTCTTGGCCTTCTCGAGTTCATGGACTGACTTGCCGCCCTCTCCAAGCTGGTCGGTCAGCTCGTGGATCTCATCTAAAATAAAGTGAACAGTATTTAAGATTTTTTTCCAGGAAAGAGTATGCTGGAAAAGGAAGGACCACAAATCAATCTACTAAGTTCGTAACGGTAATGTCTTACGTGATAATGATACAAGCATTATAAAGTGGAACAATTAAAACTGAATTTACCATGAAGGGCCTTGTTCTCCTTCTTGAGGCTTTCCAGGGCCTCGAGGGTCTCCTCGTATTGTCCCTTCAGCTTGTACAGCTCGTTGGCATAAGCACGGGCCTCCTTGGTAGAGGTCTCCAGCTCAGCACCAATCTCCTCGCACTTGGTCTTCCACTCGGCGATCTGCTTGTCAACCAAACGCTGCTTCTTCTCCAGCTGAGCTGCTGCGCCATTGGCCCGCTCAACGTCGATCATGAGGTCCTCAACCTCACCAGCCAGCCTGTTCTTGGCCTTCTCCAGAGAGCTGCACTTGGCGTTGGCGGCCTCCACCTGTTCCTCAGCATCCTGCAGGCGAGCAGCCAGCTTCTTCTTGGCATCCTCCAGCTCCTCAGCGCGCTGGATGGCGTCGGACTCGTACTTGGCACGCCAGGCAGTGACCTCTGTGTTGGCCTTGGACAGGGCACGCTGGATCTCAGCCTTGCCTTCCTGCTCCTCTTCCAGCTGAACCTTCAGAGTATCGCAGTCGTGCTGGGCAGCACGCAGCTGGTGAGACAGGTGGTTCTTGGCCTTGGTCTCCTCCTCAAGCTGGCGCTTCAGCTCCTCGAGCTGCTGGTTCAGCATGCTCTTGGCACGGGCCAGCTGGCTGCACTGGCTCTCGGACTCCTCGAGCTGGCGGGCAATCTCGGAGTTCTCGGTCTCCAGACGGGACTTGAGGGATGTCAGTTCCTGGATCTGCCTGCCGGACTCCTCGATCTTGACGTTGGACTCGGCGATCTGCTCCTCAAGAGCGCGGTTTGCCTTCTCCACGTTCAGCTTGCCCTTTGTGA
>NW_017803603.1:0-11996 GCF_001625305.1 Branchiostoma belcheri | reverse complement strand
TTTACCCTGGGCTTGAGCAGACCCTTCTGCAGCTCACCGCTGTTCAGGCCGTACAGGTAGCACATCTTGTCGGCAGCTGAGTAGAGATTGGATAGGTACAAGATCAGACTTACTCGCTCACTCTGATCACTTTATTTTACTTAACGCTCGCACTCTTTTAAGTGGGTCTTTTCCGATGGCGAAAAGATGGTCACTTTGTCAGCAGCTTTAGCAAACATATATCTTACTGTGAATGCCACTGTCAAAGATAGTCACAAAAGAACTTAAGGTTCGTGATTAAAACTTACACTCAGTGCCATCGCATTCGGCCTGCTCCTCCCTTGGCTTGGACTTGAACTTGATGTTGCCGAAATGCAGAAGACCACCAGTCAACTTGTAGATGTTGGTCTTCTCGTCCTGGGTGAAGCCCAGCACGTCGAAGGCCTCGTCCGTCAACAGCATTTCCTCCTTGTCGTCCACGTTCTTGATGGTCTTCTCACCCTTCTCCAAGAACTTGTACTCATGGGCGTCTTCGTTCACCATGATCATTTCTGAAATGCATGGTGAGAGAACGTGTTTGTACTTTCCAGGATGTCTTATATAAAAGCAGGGGGCCGTTACATACTTGTACGCTGTCCCATTGTTCTGTTAGCTAATCTACGACAGAACACACCTCCGGATCTGCGACAACTTCCAAAAGGCGGATAAATTATCGTCTATGTCTACACGACGACGTCTTGGACACGTTCATGACTCGTTAACAAAGGTTAACTTACTTGTGACCTCCTTCAGGCCGCTGGACAGCAGCTGGTAGAAGATATGGTAGCCACGCTCCATACCAGGCAGCTGCTCGACCACACGCACCTTCTCCAACAGATCTGGAGGATACAGAAGTTACTTAGCAAACAAGACAAGGCCTTCAATATATTTTGTCTCTAAAAGGTGATGGCTGAAAAGAATGAGTGTGGAATACAAAGGACAAATTCAAAGAGTGATGGTTTGTATACGTACAGGACTCGATGTCGGCACCAGCCAACTTGCCCTTGGTGTTGAAGTGGATCCTGATGAATTTACCCTGGAAGAAGACGGATTAGAATGTCATGTTTGGCACCATTGTTGCAGCAACGCCACCCAGCGGTGGGTAGCAGTAGGTTGTGATAAAGGACAAGGCAGTTAGAATGACATTACTTTGTCTATGCGACTAGAACGTAACGTTTTACGACGCGGTACACACATTTTAACATTATGTACTTACGAAACGGGAGGAGTTGTTGTTCCTGACAGTCTTGGCGTTACCGAAGGACTCCAGTACAGGGTTGGTCTGCACGATCTGGTCCTCAAGGGTGATCTTCTTCTCTTCTTCGGCCTTCTTGGGGCCTCCCAGAGCAGCGACCAGGGCGAAGTAGGAGATAACCTTCTTCGTGTTCTCAGTCTTACCGGCACCAGACTCGCCACTGTGGTCAAATAGTTGTTTGTCAAATTAGCAAAGTCTACCCAATTACAGTACACGTACGTACAAAACAAACACCACACTTAATGATTTCGTGAGCCCTGCTAGTGTCCTAGGCTACATTGAGAGAAATGGCATCTATGGGAATAGATACTTACGTGATCAACATAGACTGGTTCTGGTGGTCTGTACGGCAGGACGGTAAAAGAGAGAAAGATAGAAATCGTGAGATTGACTAAGAATTTAAAAATGAAAAAAAAAAAGCAAAACACAGCAGAGTGGATGTCACAAACACTTAGGATGTCGTCAAATTTGCCTTTAGCGACCTAGATCTTTGTTCCGATATCGTTTTTGTCATTGGACAATACGTCCAAGTAGTCTTACCGATCAACATGTTCTGGTAGGCATTGTCAGCCACAGAGAACAAGTGAGGCGGCACTTCCTGACGCCTCTTGCCACGGTACATGCCAACAACCTCCTCCGTGTAGAGAGGGAGGCGCCTGAAGGGGTTGATCACGACGCAGAACAACCCGGAGTAGGTCTGGAGTAGGGAAACGAAACATTTAAGGAGTTAAAGAACAATTCAAAGTCAACGCACGCCTTTTTAAGTTAGTTGTTTCTGGTGCAAACCTTTCACCGGTGACTCAATAAACCTTAGTTTGTAGAATAACTCTGAGGCTTGCAATGTTAAGTCTTATGGTCTCGACTCTGGACACATGCCTTGTTTGTTTGTACGAGGGTTTAATCAAGAGTTTGGAAAAGCAAACTCATTCAGAAAAAGAAAAAGTCAGAAAATGTCTGAAAAAATGTACTGAAAATGTGTTTATAGATTACATTTTCTTCTGGCTGGAGTCGATAAGAATTATACGACCACTAGTGGTTATCCTATCATTTCTGTTTTCCCAGTGGTGTACCCCAGCGCCACCCCCCCCCCGCATTCTTGCTATGTTAGCTGACATCTAATTGACAGGTCCGTATCCCGTTTGAACCGCCCGCCCTGAGCGCGTGCCCGGCTGCGTGTTTGTCTTGCTCCCGTTTTGGAAGTCGCGCGCGCTCGTGGCTTGTACCAACAGTAATCGACCCCATTACCATAATTAGACATGGTTTCGTAGATCTGCCGACTCGTCTACTATGAGCTTCTCGTTTTTCGTAATGTCATTGTTCCAGCCGCACTTTCGGTGTGCGATTTTTGTAGCGGTTTTCTTTATCGAAATTTTGACAGTTCTGATCGTGTACAAGGCGTGAAGAACACTTTCCTTTACAAGGCAGCTGTATATTTTACAGAACATCCAATGATGTCTCTACGGTGCCTTCAATTTGCTGAAGTAAACCAAGCGTACTGGCCCTTAGCTTACTAGTACATTCGTGTCCAAGCAAATGTAACTAGCTGGAGCTCGTCCCGTGCGTCTGTCTCTATCGTTTTGTACTCAACCATTACCCCCGGTTTTAGTTCCAAGTTGTTTGCATTCTTTTACTGTTGTTTTAGCAGAACTCAAACCCCTGTCAACACATTTTTAGGCCCGTCCATCAAATACATAAAAATGGATCTGCTAATCATCGCATCATCTTACAGACTGTGAAAACGCTACTATAAATGTTACAAGTATGAATTAGTGACTTACGTAGATCAGGCCATTGGCATAACGGTCCCTGAGGGTCGCCAGCACAGAGGCGTCGTTCAGGTAGGTCATGTTGGCCATGTCCTCGCAGCAGACGAACTTGGAGGGGTTCATCATCACCAACTTGTCCTTGGGAAAGTCCTTGGTCTACAGAGGGTTAAGAAAGTGGAGTTTAAAGCAAACGTTGATTCTTGTACACTTGAAGAGGCAAAGAAAAAGATCCTGTACAAAAATTCCAAAAGTTTATTGCAAATCATAAAATGAATAAATAAATTCTTGCCCAATAGGGTCAATTTCATATAGCAGGAAAATAGCGAACAAGCATGAAGCACAATGTGCATTTTACATGTGACTATTCTAGTCGTAAAGCTTGCTCTGCATTTGTCCGATGATGTGATGTCAATTTTGAGTATTTGTTGTACTTACGGCGCCTTTCGGCAGCTGCACCACGACCTTGTCGCCCTTCTCTTCCTTCACCTCCACGGCGATGTAGCATTCCTTATCGTCGGGGACCCAGACGTTCTTCTTGGGATCGTAAGGCGCGGAGCGGAGCTCCATCAGCAACTTGGTGTCGCCGTAGATGTAGACCCGAGGGTCGTCGGAAATCTTGTCCTGCTTGGGCGGCATCTTGGCTGCTGCTCGGGTTCCTCTTGGCTACAGAAGAAGGAAGGAGTGGCACGCCGACAGAGCTACACGGGAGAGACAGAAGAGAAGCTGGTGCGTTACGCCGGTACTGAAATAGAGGGGCTACACGTACTGCGCGAGGTCCTCCCAGGAATACCAGATAGGGACCACGAGAAGGGGGGGGGGGGGAGGGGGAGAATTCAAAGCATGTTTTTTCCTCCGGAGAACAAACCTTATTTCTATAATTAGACTCATTTGTGCTGACCTAATTTCTGAGCGAAAAGATCGAGCAAAAATTTGTCACATTCGTCCCAAAACCTACGCGGTATCTGGGCCTCAAACAAGCAAGCAAACAGATCATCTCACTACAAACTAGGGCGACCTTATTCCGTTCCCCACTCGCATGCCCTTACCCTCTGTTTCTTTTTTCCTCACAAGCATTATCTAAAGCGTAAGATCTTACTCAGGGTACTTTGGCATTCAACGTTACAGCGATATTGCTCTCAGATCACAACACACAAAAAAAGGATGGTTTGAACGCTACTTCGTGCATTGGAAGACTAAAATGTGAAATAAGAAAAAAAGAAGAAATAATACGAACGGGTCGTCTACCTTTCGGTCAAAAGCTGTCGGAATAGCGGGCGAAGGGGTGGCGGCCTTTATAACAGCGTAAATAGCAAGTGTAATCACATTCGTTAAATTCTGGTCGGCCATTCGCTGGTTTTCTTTAGCGTGAGCTGTGATTGGCCAGGAGATAGTTGCACAGTTTGGCTCTTCGGGGACTGCGAAGGATGACGTAGACATGAGAGACAGGTGCATTTCGGGAATCATAGGCTGAAAGAGGGAGTGACTTAAAATAAGTATTAATAGAGGGAAAATGTCAGTACGGTTTCATTTGAATTCCTTCCCTCGACAAGCGATCAGGGGATGTTTTAAGAAGTTTGGAAAATTGGAACAAAAGTCATCTTTTCTGATGGGAAAGACTTGGGTCGTTCGCGCCAGTTTGCTTATGAGTTCGCGTACTGCCGACGAAGTGTGCATGCTGTGTAAATTGTTGTTTGGGAGCTCGCTGGCTTAAATGGAAACGCGACCAACGGATTCCGAAAAGTACCATGGCCACGGCCTGTATCGCTGTGCTTTAAAATTGGTTGTAAAATGACATGTGAAAGAAACGCTGACATCTTTCTGTTGTCCATTGAAGTCTGACCCATGATCAGCTTAACGCGTTCAATTTATTAGGGCGCCCTGGTCATTCACCCCTGTTTCCAGGAGGCTTACGAAAACATGCGTCAAATTCCAATTTGTTTATTCCCATCTCCATGGCATAACTCCCATGGAGGCTCGCAGCCATTCTGCCTCGTCATTGCTGTCTTTACTCTCGTCGCAGTAGACGGGCAAGAACTTTCTTCCGTCGCATCCTTAGAAAAGAGTAGTCTCCGTAGCAGGCTTATAGAACTGGGAGTTTGGTGGTCTTCGGCTGTTTTCTGACCAGCCCAGTTCTAACCAGGCCGGCTATGCTGTCTATATGCAATCAGAAAATTGCACACAAAAGCTCCAAAAGACCTTGAAGACCCTCAAAACCTCCGGTTTTTGGCATGCTATGGAGGAGCAGCTTCTGATTACAGGAGAGAGGCAAAGCAAAGCGATTTCAGCGACACAGACCGGACGGAGGAGGTCAAGTCGTAATCTGAGGGTCAGTAGAAGAACGCGCGAGGTCTCTGGGACAAGGACAAGGGCGCCGACAGAGCCGCCAAGGTGAAGGGCAGGATCATCCCTACCGAGGCCAAGGTCACAAGCTGTGAGTACAAATGCCATTACCCTTATCTGTATCATCACTGCGTCACTGTTAACGCACGGTCCTAATCTTACGGAACTACAGGGTACGAGGGTTCGTCTAGGAGGCAGTGGTACAACTTCCAAGCCACAACTCTCCTTTCTCCTTTGTATAATTATGACCTATAAAACCTTTTATTAATGTGTAACAAAACGCTTATGATTATTTCGTCGCCGTTTTGAACACCCCGTAGCATCTTGATTTACATGTACCCCCACCTTTTATAGATGAATTATGGTGTGTAGACAGCAGTGGGTAGGGGTATAATGACCGAGCTGACCATAGTTTGGATTATGTTACGGTGTTTGTAAATGCGTTATAAATTTTGGGATCGTTATACTGGAGAGATATTCATATGGTTCTTACAATGAGTGTTAAAAGAAACAGTTCAGGACGGAGAAAAGAAAATAGGGGTAGGCAAAGGAAAGGATGGGCAGCGCATGATATCAGAGAGTAAATGGACCGGCACGATACTTAATTAGACGATAAGAAGAACAGAAACCTAGAAGGGTTGAGACAACTGGTTGTCAGATCGTCTATGGTGTCGCAAAATACAAATAATTAGCCCAAGGGGTAGATGAGATGATTGTAAAACTGTTTATATCTTCAGTGGCTTTACGAGATGTTCCTTGTCAAGTTCCAAGTAACTTGATAAAGGTAATGAGGTTCTATTTTGCTGACTCGCTAAAATCTAGATACAGATGTGCAGTGCGGGAAAGTTTATATCATAAACGGGATATCTTTGTAAAAACACCTAGTAGAACATGTCGTTCTGTTAAATTTTGATCAGTTTTTTTTTTAAATGTGGATAAACTTGCATACCATCGATACTTGTCATTACATTGCAAAGGTTTACATAGCAAATATCCCCAAAATAGCGACGCGCGGCGCCATTGGTCGAAGTTGTTTGTTTGCCGGTCTTTTTTTATACTGAAGTTGCGATGGGACTAAGAAAACATTAATGTCATGGATTTCCAAATATGGGTCCAGGCGCTGCCATGAACCAAGTTGATTATTTCTTGTCTTTTGTACTTTTAGAAAAACTAAAGACAAAAGTTTCATTCTGCTTTACGAAAATGATTTCACATGCCTGCTGGCAGATTTTCGCGAGCGCCGCCCATAGTGAATTTGTTATATCTTGTCATTGTACAGAAATGTGCTAATGCCGTTCTTTCAACTTCAAGGCAACCTTACAGAGACAATAGCGCTATGGTAAAATAGTTCACAAAACTTCTAAGAATGGTCAACAACACAAACACAAGTGTAGGATGGCATGGGTGACTCTTTTTACCCCAAGGATGATACAATAGTTGTTTTCATGGTTTTGTATTTTCATAAAATTTATTGACTTGATTTCCGTGGTGAATTCTGTGAGTGTGAGTATAATGCCACTACACAACTGTTCACCAAAAGCAGAACTCATATTGGAGAGATGGCTACTTTAGCCGAAAAGATGAACTTGCATTTTTTACAAATGCTGGGGCCAAATACCTTTCTGAATGAGGAATCTGTGAGGGCAAATATAGCTGATTAGCCCCCACAGCTGCGCGGCGGCTCATTATGAAACTGTTTGCATAGTGATGTTTATCGTACCAGCGCACACAGAGGAAAGGGGTTTCAATTAACCGGGAACTTATCGTTAGACTATTGGTGTTAATGAAGCTTATGGATATCAATAAATTGGACTCGAAGATTCTCTTATACCGAGCAAAGGATTTGGGGTTAAACCGTTTTGAGATTCATGTCATCGTCTTAAGATTAATGACCCGGATTTTCTGATCGGAGATCGCGTTTCACATTCCGGCACGCGAGGCGAAATTGACCCTTATGGAGTGGAGGTGCGAAACGGCACTGTGCAGGACAGGGACGGTCTTCTGTATCTGTATTCTGTATAGCCAGTATAACTCCCGTTCGGCGTAACACACCAGCTTCGCAGGCACGCGGCGCAGCGACAGCTGGATACATTACGCCGAACGACGTGTTACACCTAACCCTTGAACATCTAACTCTAAACATTCTTTAAAGCTATCTAATGACAATGCCCCTGCTGCTCACACAGATCTGTAGTTAGCAGTGCGGATACTTATCAACATAGATATGAATTTGCTACAGTATCTGACGGCTAGGAACATGCAGATGGTTAGGTAAAATAATAATCATCTTTATTATTTTGAGATAATTTCTACCAAATATCAATCTAAATTTTAGTCTCTTTACCGGTTTGATCGTAGCATTATACAAATATAAGCTTTTGTACCTTTTCCTTTTTTTTATCATGCTGGATCAGGTCTGCATCTGTCCACAAATTCCGCTTGACCGCACAAACCGATAAGGGGTGGAGTCCATGGTGGTCTATCCTCAACGGGGGTGTCTTACTGATCTCTAAATCCCATGATTTAATTAGCGTAAGCCCGTAATCTAGGTATCAGCACAGCTATCGTTAGATGCACTGGGTATATCCGTGAAAGCTTCCGTGTGGGTCGAAAGCGACGCCAGTATACGTAAAAGGCAAGCAGAGTGCTGGTTCACCTGAATAGTAGGTAAAGGTACAGGTATCCCCAGTGGGCAGTTTCACCTTAGCGGCAATGTTGCTGGCCACGGCGTTGGAAGGCAGAGCCCATCCTTTTCTACCGACTTTTGCCTCCCAAACCAATGTTAGTCACCTGTATGGAGTGAGGAAAGTCGTGTCGCCGTAGATGTAGTCCCTGGCCATGGTGGTCTATCCCCAACGGAGAGGTCTTACTGATCTCTAAATCCCGTAATTTAATTAGCGTAAGCCCGTAATCTAGGTATCAGCACAGCTATCGATAAATACGCTGGAAGTATCCGCGAAAGCTTCCGTGTGGACCTCAAGCATCGCCAGTAAAAGGCAAGCGGAGTGGGTGCTGGATCACCTAGGTATCAGGTAAAAGTTAGATATCAGGTAAAAAGGACAGGCATCCCCCACTAAGTAGTTTCGCCTTTGACTTTGACTTTATTGGGATCCACACTTAGCTTACAACAAATGTAGCTATTCTTCCTGTGGTCCTTCAAGACACACATGACACATTTACAAAACATAAATACATTGGCAATTACAACATATGCGGCCTTAGCGGCATTGGGTTAAATCTTGCTGGCCACGGTATTGGAAGGCAGAGTCTAACCCTCTCTTTCTACCTACTTTTGCCTGCCAAACCGATCTCAGGAACATGTATTGAGTGAGGAAAGCCGTGTCGCCTTTACTAAGGACTTCTGGTTCGGTGCAGCTAGGAATCGACCTGTGTACGCTAGCCTAATAACCACTAAGCCGTCGACGGCACACAACTGGATATCATTAGTTGGTTATTTCCTACATTTATTACATAGCAGCAGCAGCATCAATGGTAGTTAATTCTGGCCCCATAACGAGACCGTAGATCAGACAAGCGCCTGTTGGGCAGCTGTTTTCGAGCTAATTACTGACCAAAGCGGCTCTAAGGATAACTAAAGTTTTTACTATGGATTAGCACTTCTTTTTCTGTCGGTTATATTTGCAAATTACTAATCTCGACAGTCAACGTCTAATTTGGGCCCTCCTTAGTCATGGTATACATGTAGGTACTAGATACAGAATATTAAGGATTTTGATACTCTAATACTTACTCAGTATATTACGGGTAATTGCAAAATGGACAGCAAATGACCAAAAAGGATGACATTTTTGTTCAAAGAAGTTTAATCAGTATCAATGGCAACGAAGCAACCATACACGTCACAAAACCATACATTTTTTTCCAAACGCATCTCTAAGACTACTTAGTGGTCCCGGAAGAGATACATATACAATATATACTCTCGTTTTATCCTTTTCCAGAAGGTTGATTGCGTCGAAGTTTGGGCTGAAACAAGTTCTTATCTGCATCAGTCCTAAGTTCCATGTACGTTTCTTAAATTGCGACAACTTTTCGTTTTAACTAAGTTTAATTGCTTAAATTTAACGAGCTGAAGACGTGGAACATAACAGAAAGACGAACGTAACAGAGACAGACATTGAAGGCATATGGCAAGAAGTGTTAGCCACACTTAGTAGAGACTGAATTGCATCTAGTGCGTCTACAACGCCGCTCACAGTGAGTTGTTTTTATATGGCGGCAAACTGACTTTTTCAATGTTGCTGTGTATCTAACCGTAGCTATTCAAGTAGTAGTTTTACATCGGATGACTCGGTGGCCGCTTCACTCCGCGTCACCCCCACTCAGTCGCTGTGTCAGTAGAGAAGTGCGTGCGTTGGGGCTCCCAAACGGGAGTGCCGCTAGTAAGGGAGACACCGAGGCCGCCGATGATACTGGGCTTCTAAAGTCGACTATGTGTGCTACGTTGTACAGACAGTCAGGGGATTCGGTAAACGCTTTACTTCTTGCCCTGAAACAGACAAACACGAAGAGAAGATGTCAGCAGGAGTGAAAAGTCAAATATTTGAATGAAAGCTAATCTGTGATGGTATAATCCACAGTTATATAGTCCATAGCCAAAGTCAAAGTCAAATATTTGTCAAAGGAAATTGCAAATTTGAGGTCAATACGCTTACGGAAGAGGAGCGGTGTTGGGCACGCATCTTGCCCAGGGCGGACTCGGCCATCTCGGCCCTCTCCTGGGCATCCTCCAGATCGTGCTGGGTCTTGCGCCACTTGGCGAGGTTGACGTTGGCCTGCTCCTCCTGTAAATCAATACATATGATGTTGATCAATATACTATTATATTGCATCGGAAATAGATAAAAGAATATTTCATTGTCTGCTTCTCCTTCGATACTGCTAAAAATGGACACATCGATTCTCGGCTTTGCTGAGAAAAGTGGAAATTGCGCGTTGCGAAAATAGTGATAAAGGATACATACAGCGTCCTCCACTTGTCTCTTGTAGGTCTTGATCTTCAGTTGCAGCTTCTCAACCATCTCCTGCATGCGCTCCTCCTTCTTGCGGTCCTCGTCGGCCTGGAAGCTCAGCTCCTTGAGACGGCGCTCGTTCTTCCTCAGGTTCTTCAGCGTCTCCTGGTGGCGCCTCTGCTCGGTGTCGAGTTCAGACTCCAGGTCACGAACCTGTGTTACAGAAAAAAAGTTCTTGTGTTCTCTCAATCAGTGAAACATAATGCAGTTGAATAATGATTTCTTCTTTATACGAAGAAATGACAAACCGCAAGAGTAGCATATACCTGGGTCTAAAATCATAACCTCACCTTGGCCTCCAGCTTCTGCAGTGCGCGCTTGCCACCCTTCATGGCGATAGCCTCAGCCTCGTCCAGTCTCCTCTGCAGGTCCTTGATGGAGGCTTCCAGGTTCTTCTTGCTCTTCTCGATGTGAGCGGTGTGTTCCTGCTCCTGGCGCAGGTCCTCAGCGATGCGGGAGGCCTATTCAAGTAAAGAAACAAATGTAAACGCGGTTTAGAACAACGTACGAGAGTGCGAAAGAATATCAGTTTCGTTGCGAAATTTACTTACGTCAGAAAGGGCCTTCTTTGCCTTCTCCTCGGTCTGCCTGTGCTCAGACATAACCTCGTCCAGCTCAGCCTGCAGGGTCTGGATCTCACCCTCCAGCTTCCTCTTGTGGCCAGCCAGAGAGGTGTTCTGTGCAGACAGCTCGCCGACGCGGTCGGAAGACTCCACAAGCTCGGCCTCGGTCATCTTGCGTGCCCTCTCGGCCTGGTCCAGGGCGTTGCGGAGCTCTTCAAGCTCAGCGGTCAGCATGTTGGAGCGGCGCTCGGACATGGCGAGATGCTCGCGAGCCTCCTCACGTGCCCTCTGTTCGTCGTCGATTGTGGCCTGGACTTCCTGAATCTGGTTCTGGAGCTTGTTGATGGTCTTCCTGGCCTCGTTGTTGGCCTTGGAGGCGTTTTCCAAAGCGGCTTCGACCTCATTGACATCGGCCTCCAGCTTCTTCTTGGCCCTGACAGCCTCGTTCCTGCCCTTGGCCTCAACGTCCAGGGTGGTCTGCAGGGCATCCAACGCCCTCTGGTGGTTCTTGCTGTAACAGCAAGGGAAAAGTCATTATAACCGTGTTACCGTAATATCCTCTTGAACCTTATAGGTACGTTCTGCAATCGATGCTGGTCACCATTCCTCGTAAACGTATCATGGCTTTAAGAGGCAACTTACCGTGTGTTCTCGAACTCCTCGTCCTTCTCGGCCAGCCTGCGGTCGATGTCAGCCTTGAGCTGAGACAACTCGAGCTGGACACGCAGGACCTTGCCCTCCTCCACTTCCAGTGCACCCTCAGCCTCCTCGAGAGCGGTCTGCAGTTCCTCCTTCTCAACCTCCAGGCGCTTCTTGGCCTTCTCGAGTTCGTGGACACTCTTGCCACCCTCGCCAAGCTGATCGGTCAAGTCGTGGATTTCGTCTGCAAAAGATAACCGAAAAAATATGTTTGAATACCACTGCGAAAAAATGTGAGTAGCACCAGATAGCACAAGTGTCGATAACAAAGTTTAAAACTTGAATCTTCAAAGATAAAGTTGAGAAAATATTTACCGTGCAG